>NC_136731.1:22902520-23087520 GCF_936440315.1 Barbus barbus | reverse complement strand
GATCCATGTGTCTAAACAAGATGTCCAGGACCTCCAGCAGAAATATAGGCCACAACATCAAAAATACAGCAGTATATTTCATTGTACACATGGGGTACTTTTTATCCCTGTGTTCACCAAACCCATCTTGAGTGTTTTCTGCTAAAAAGCTAATTTTTTTGTTTCATCTGACCATAGAAGCCAGTCCCATTTGAAGTTCCAGTCGTGTCTGATAACAGAATATGCTGGAGTTTGTTTTTTGGTGATTTTTTTTCTTGAAGCCCTCCCAAACAACATGTAGGTGACGTAGGAGCTGTTTGACAATTTTGTTTAAGGTTTTCTGACCAAGAGACTCAACTATTTTCTGCAATTCTCCAGCTGTGGTCCTTGGAGAGTCTTTAGCTACTCAAACTCTCCTCCTCACCGTGCATTAGGACGATATAGACACACATCCTCTTCCAAGCAGAGTTGTAACATTTTATGTTATTTGGAAATACTTAATTATTGCCCTGATGGTGGAAATGTGAATTTTCACTGTTCTAGCTCTTTTCTTAAAGCCACTTTACTAATTTGTGAAGCTCAATTATCTTTTGCTGCACATCAGAAATATATTCTTTGGTTTTTCTCATTGTGATGGATGATTAAGGGAATTTGGGCTTTGCTTTCCCTCCTATTTATATTTCTGTGAAACAGGAAGCCATGGCTGAATAATTTCATGTAATCACCCTGGAGTGCTCAAAATTATGAATATGAATGGGAATATACTTCAGAGATATTTTACTCATGAGAATTTCTAGGGGTGCTAATAATTGTGTCCAACGTGTATTTGAGAAAAACATTTCATAATGAGATTTTCCCCCATTTTCAATTGTTTTAGTTCAATGAAAGGTTAGATTTTTGTGATTTTTTAAAATAAAAGATCAAAAGGATTTTTTATCCAGGTTTATTTTCAGAGCCTTCTTTGATCATATTTACCAAGGGTGCCAATAATTCTTACCATGACTGTATAAGCAGATAAAGTCCAATGTTGTATTTAATTTTATTGGAGTTCTGGATGGGACCAGATTTATACAATTGTATTAAAGGGATAGTTCACCAAACACTGAAAATTACCCTGTAATTTACTCAACCTCAAGCCATAGGTGTACATGACTTTCTTCTTTCAGACGAATACAATTGGAGTTATATTACAAAATGTCCTGGCTTCTCCAAGCTTTATTATGGCGCCACATAAAAACTGCTCCACACGACTCCGGAGGGTTAATTAAGGCCTACTGAGGTGAAGAGGTGTGTTGATATAAGAAAAAAATACATATTTAAACTATAGACTGTAATCTCTAGCTTCTGCTGACTGTCATAATGTATACACACGATCACGAGAGAGTGGCGTCCAGTGGATGATGTAGGATATAGAAAACACCAGTGTTCAGCTGTACATATGCAGCCATATACACCAAAAGTGGGACAAAACAGTGCGATGTTAGAGCTCACTGGACCGAGCCATGCATCTGGCTCGACAGCACAGGAGGACGTGTCTGCTAGCACTACCGAACAAACAGTGCAGCACAAACTAATCTTACAAGCGCGGCGCTGATCAATTAAAATACTTTGATAATGTGTGCACACAAATTACATTTAAAGTTACAATGCTAAGCACTGTAGGACATAACATTCAGAAAACAGTCTGGAGTGAAATGATTTGCGCAGACAAACGTATTTAGGTAGGTTTTGAGGTGCACTACCTTGAAAAATAAAAGTAATCCCCTGCATCCTCAGTGACTCAGATGTGAGGCTAGAAGGGATACGTATGGCGCTACTGGGCATGCACATATCAATACAGCGTAATTTTTGTCACACTGTACAACAATAGTTACTATTTTTTCATTCCTGTGTAAGGGGTAAGTGTAGACGTTAATAAAACACAATCTAATAGGTATATGTCATGTGTTGGTTTCTGTTTAGTTCCATTTTGCCGATATTTGGTTTTGTTTTCCGGTTCTTGTCATTAGTTAATCTTCGTTCATTTAGATCACCTGTCTTACATTAATCATCTTGTTAACTCCTTTGTTCCATTTCCTTTTTAAGTCCTCAGTTCTGTCCCTTTCTTTGTCTCAGTTTAACGTCTAATAAATGGAAAAGTGTGTTGATGCTATTGCATCTTTTGTTTATTTCCCGACAACCACAAATCCGTGACAGTATACAATTAATTTCATTGTTCATTTCCAGTCAGAGCTGTATCCCTTCTAGCCACAACCTCTGAGGGCGGAAACTATGGTAATACATGACTGTCAGTCAGCGGCCGTGGGCGGAGCCTAAACAATGTGATGTCATATTGTTTAGAGAATCAAAACGGCAGGTCTAGTGAGACTGATTTGGTTTATTGGGAATTAAAAAATAAGGAGTGGGTGTATGTTTTTTAATCATTGTGGGGTAGTTGTGTTCACACACTGCCAACACACATTTATGTTCAAAAAACCAGGTAAAAGTGGATTTTGCATAATAGGTGTTCTTTAAGAATGACATTTTTTAACGGCTATTTTTTTATTACTTTTATAACTTTAAAAAAGTAGGAATATTTTGTATTCCCAAACATTCTTAAAACTCTTCTGTACATTTTCTTTCAGACAAAACTTTAGTTAAAATTCTTGAAAATAATAATCTTAAATATAATAAATTCTCAAAGTTACACTGAAAAAACTGTAGAAAAATACAGTAGAAAAATGCACTCAGAAATTGATATTAAATTTCACAGTTTAAAAAAATGTTAAGTAACCCATTGGTTTAAATTTTTTTTTTAAGTAGAAAGACTAAAATAGTATTTTCTTGTAAAACATACTTTTAAAGTTTCATTTGTTTTATTTGCAAAATTTCAAATGATATATTTTTTTTTACAGTGTAATAACTTCCAACTTGTCTTAAAACCCCAAAGGTAAGACATTTATGAATTTATTGAGTTGTTTCAGATTAACTGTATATAAGTTCATCTTCAGCAAGAACTGCCATCCAAACACCAAACGTGTCATGTTCATAAGAAAATATGAGAACTTCTAAAGAACTTTTCAAAAACTGAACTTAGAATTTAACGTAGAATTTATCTTTTGACTTTGATTAACTTCTGTGACTGTCTTAAAAAGATTTTCATGAATCCAACACCACTGGTTCCAAGGGCATGGGGAGAGAGAGAAAAAAAAAGAGTATGTCAGATGTACTTTTTAAACCATAAAATTCATGACCATAAAAGAACAATTCCTAACAGATTTAAAAAGTACCAAGGGATGTAGGCAATACAAAACTTCTTGCACACATAAAGAAAAAAAATCTCTAATTACTGAAGAATACAGCAGCTGGCCATAACTGGATGAGAGCAAGCAAGTGAACCTAAAAGACCTCCTCCTGGAACTGACCCTTTTTTCCAAACCAGCCTAATTTGGCACTAAACGGTAAGGCACAACAAAACGGTTGGTCAGTTTTGCGTCATCTCTTTTAAACACTCTGAGGAGGAAATAATCACATGATGTCAATGTTGAATGCTTCTCTCTCTCTCTATAAGCTGAATATATAATATAAGTGATACGGTGCACACAGCAGGGAGGAACGAGGAACACGGAGATGAGGATAAACTCAAAATAACAGTCTTTAATTACTTCAAACAAGGCAGGGCAAGATAGACACAGACAGGAACACCGGGGAGTAACGAGTACACCAGACAAAATCAAACTGAACAGACAGGACTATAAATACACGGGATAGTCATAGATAATGAGACAAACACAGCTGGACAAGAATTAACTAATAATCACACTAAACAAGGACAGGAAACAAACCAAATATGGAAACATGAGGCGGGAACACATGACACACACAACAGAGGTCTGGCAATAAGTTGAATAAAAAAACGTGAAGACAATACATGCACGATTATGACAGTATGTGGTTTATGTGTGTTTTTCCAAGTCATCAGGTAATAAACAAAGGATCTGAATAATGCAGTGCTAACTATATAATTTGTTACAGTATCCTATAGAAACTACACTCTAAAAAAATGGTGCTATATAGCACTAAAAGTGGTTCTTTGGCTCGTAATCATAGGGGAACCACTTTTGGCGCTGTATAGCACCAAATCTTGGTGCTTCAGTGGTTCTTCATCAGTTCTTTGGCATGACTGAGGGGCTATATAATACCGCTACCATATACAGAACCACTTACAGTACTTCAGTTCATCTCGATCTCACAAAGATAAGATCTCAATTTCTTTATAATCAATGAACCTCTATTTACATCATGTTACAGTGAGAGGATTCGCAAGCGTGCAGGGAAAATAATCCAGTGTTTAGAGGTGAGTGAGCGCAATGGCCAATCACAGATGTTCAAGAAATCAACAGATATGTCTGTGATTAATTACATTGCCCAGCACTATGAAAACACGTTGTAAAGAAGCTTGATGCTTTCCAGAGTGCAAACAAAAATGTGCACTGGAGCCTTTACTAAATTATCCTATTATTACATTTTCAGTGTGGTGTGAGAGAGTAAGAAAGAACAGTGTCAGTTGCGTGAGATTGCAGCCCTGTTAAATAGCAGAAAATCCTGATATTTTTACATAGTGTAAATAGAATCTATCACTACTTGCTCATGGTGTAAATGGCATATTGCTAAGAGAATATGCCATTTTCACTTAGTGTAAATAGCCTCTATCACTATACTTAGTGCAAATAGCCACTGCCTACAGGGGTGTAGCCATCATTTCAGAAGTGACAGGGACAGAAATATCAAATGTAATAATACATTTCTTTATTTTTATTTTTTAGTCTAATTGAGAAGTTTTATTTATTTATTTGATCTCTTCATTTTAATCAAATACACTACTGGACAATTAGGCCTACCAGTTTCCTAATGATTTGTTGATATACTTTCAATTGTAATCACAAAATAAGGCAGAACATATACACTCTATAAAAAATGTTGCTATATAGCACTAAAAGTGGTTCTTGGCTCATAATCATAGGGGAACCACTTTTGGTGCTATGTAGAACCATAATAGGTGCCATATTGCATTGTATTTCTTCAACAAAAATGGTGCTAAATAGCACCAACAGTGGTTATTTGGCTCGTAAAGAACCTTTAAAGGTGCTTAACAGGTTCTTTGTACGGCAGTGGTGCTATATAGCACCTTAATCACCCCAAAGAACCACTGAAGAACTGCTGAAGAACCATACAGGAGCTTAAGTGACACCTTTTAAGTGATTATAAAAGAAGGCCCTATTTGCGCACTTTCTTGGCTAAATATAATCCATTCAGAATTTGAATAAAAGTTTTGTTTTTCGTGCTGCTAACGCCCATATACCTTATACAAGCAGCAAAGTTTCGGGAATGACATAGCCTCCCAGTGGGCAAACTGACATCAAACACTGGCGTCAAAAACAGGTCAATAATGCAAACCAAACTGATGTCAAACACTTCATGTCCATTTGATATCCAACAAGGTGGTCTATTTGTACTTAGTATAAATTTTCAGTTAGTGTAAATTGCCTCTGCCAACAAGGCGGGCTATTTGCTCTTACTGTAAATAGACACTCCGATATAGGATATAGGCATAAAGTAAATCAGCACAACATAAAACATCTCACAACAAATGAAAGAAATGAACAGCATCCTACAATTGTGTATGTTTTTCCACATTCATTTTCTTTACAGTGTTGCTTCCATGAGACTTGTGTTTGCTGTACATAAACTAGTTTATGAAGAACGTGGCCCTGAAAGGCGGGTTTCAAAGTTTCAAATGCATGCAAAAAAATTTAATCTGGTCATATTTTTTACTGTCAGCTCAACACTTATTTTTTCAACATGAGTTCTAAGTCATCTGGTGCACATCAGGCAATCTTGCGTTTTTTCACCATAGGCAATTGTGGTTTCATGGAAAGGATTGCAGAACACCTCGGACTATGATAATGGAACATGCACCAGAATTTGATTTCCCACCATTCCCGGAGGCTTTCTGGAGTGAGAAATGCATAAAGACATGGTTTAGATAAGAATATAGGTCTAATGTTCTCTTGTAGCCTTCAGGAGGAGATGGCTACAAAATAGCCCTCCAACAGCAAAGAAAAAAAAAACATATTTACATTTAACAGACCCTTTTAATCAAAGTAACAGTGTATTCAAGCTATGCATTTCATCACTTCATGTATTCTCAGAATTGAAACAATGACTTTTGCTCTGCTAGTGCTACACTGAAAAAAAATAAACAAATAAACGAACAAACAAACAAACAATTAATTAATTAATTAATTTTCAGAACATTTCCATTAACCGTAAAACGGTTGGGCGTAACGTGAGCTAATTAATCAGATTACATTAATTACGTGAGCTAATTAATCAGAGTTGATTAAAAAGTTGCAGATTTTTGAGTGCTCTCAACTTATTTTTGTAGGAGATTCTCAACGTTTTGTTGTATAAACGTAAAACAACAAGTTGAGAATACTCAAAAATCTGCTAAAGTTTGTTGCCTTAAAATTTTAAATTGGCTCAACTTTATTTTTTTACAGTGTAAAGTAATGCATTACTTTTAATTTACAAAAAAATCTTTGAGTTACTTTTTCAAATAAGTAACACCAGTTACTTTGTTTTCCCATGTATTGACGACAACTAAAAACAGAACCTTTTAACATAAAAAACCAACAAGCAAGCCCATCCCAGATTTAAAAAGTAATGCTAAAGTAAACGTAACACATTACTATCCATAAAAAGTAACTGAATAAGGTACTTTTTTAGGGAGTAAATATTGTAATGCATTGAACACAAAATAATAAAATGTAAAATTCAAAATACAGTTCAAAGTAAAAACATGACAACAATCAATACGGGAAATTCCTTCATATTAAAAAATTACATTGTGCACTACTTTCTGGATATTTTTACAGTACCATTTGTCTTCAATGTAACGTAAATTGCTTTGGGTAAAATAATCTTGCAAATGCATAAAGGAAAACTGACATTAATTGTGTGCAAATAGGAATTTTGGCCACATATCCTGCTTCTCAGATGTTTTTCTTGAGAAAATATCTCTTCCACAGTTTCCAAAGAGAGTTCACATTAGAGCAGTATCAGCTATCGCCTCATTCAGTTTTATTTCCTAATGTAATTTCGGGAAAAAATCAGATACAAAGTTATACTCTATACGAAAGAGCAACTTCTGAACAATACAACTTTTTACTTTGACTTACATTTCTAACCATCTTCTTACAGTTTGCTGACATCAGGCATTTGCTGAGGCTTTGGTTGTGCTCACTGACTGCACCACATCTTCATACAGTACCACAAAATTGCAGGCCGTCACCCAAGCACTTTCCTCAGGTCATTAAGTCTGTGAGATCTATCTGAAACTCGACTTCATCCAAAGTGGATCTGGAGAGGAAATGAAAGTGGATGAACAGGATAAATGTGCTAGAATTAAGTGTTTTGCAACCTAAAGCTAGAATCATGCACGGTCAATTAAACATTTCACACATACAAGGTCATTTAGCAAACACTTTAGCCCAAAGCAAGTGTCACAGCATTTATTCCAGGAGGGAATCCCATTAAAGGGGTTTAACAGGGAATCCCCACTGGGGTAAAATGAGGTGAGGTGTTTTTCACAATGGTGACGGCTGACAGCTCCTTCCCTGTGGAGATCGAACTGTTATTCTTCTGACTTCCAGCACCAGGCTTTAACCAATATGCCACATCTTCGGGTTTGATTCGTTTTTCACTAAAAGCTGTAAATGGACTAAGTACTGCAGTGACTAATGATTTCATTGGTCTCTAGTGAGGAGAGTCTGGCGAAGATAAATGACCAGCTATCAGCTGTCATTGGCTTTTAGGCCCACAAAATACACCACAGGGGAAATTTCACTCATCCATTGTCTTATGAGAGGAAATAATTGGATATTGAAGGGAAGCACACACACTTCGGAAATCGCAGAAATTGCATTTGAAAAACAAACTAGACTTTTAGATTTTCTAAAGACAATCAGAGTGCCCACGTTTCCATGATAATCTGATAACTGCATGCAACATTGTAACTGTTTTATCATGTACCAGATTAAATTTATAAAAGTATTCAGAAGCAATGTTTTAAATGTAAAGTTGAATCAATCATTGAAATATTTCTTACAGTGGTGCTGACAAAACATTTTAGATTTTGATTTACGTGGGGAAAACATTCATCCTACTCTCAGGAAAAAAGGTACAAAATCTTTCACTGGGGCAATACCTTTTTATAATATTGTTCATAGGCTATCAGTACCACCTTTTTTCTGAGAGTCTGGTGGATTTTCTCTGCCCACAAAACAATACAGCATATTTTATTAATAGTACCTAATAAGTTTAAAAAAAAAAACACTTCCCATCATGTTTTTCAAGTAAAGGATACACATATATTTCTAAATTAGCAATTTGGAGTATCAGTATGTTGGCTACATTTACTTGTTCTCTCTGACAATACAAGTTTGTGATACATTTTTTAATGTGTAAAATTATTAAATTAGTCACTATAATATATTATAATTTGTCTCTCAAACTACCCTGTTATACTGATGCAACTTGTCCTTCAAAATATTAAACATATGCCCTAAAACACATGACTTGCTAGAAGAGACATCATTTCCTTGGAGGGAAAGCAACTCCAAGAACAAAGTAATTATTAGTTAAAAAAAGTAAAACACAATATGTCCACCCTGTCATTTATAAATATTTGTTTATTACTTTTTAAAATAAAATAAAATAAACAATTAAATAAGTAATAAAACAAGAAAATAAATTAAACCTTTTTTTTACACTGCACTGTAAAATAACTAAATTCAAGTTTGAAATGTTAAATGTTTGATCAGGATTATTAGGTTATGAGTCTCCCTCTGATTAGACAATAAAAACAAAAAAGAACAACAGTAAATGTTTTTGTTTTTCAACAATCCTGCTCAGTCCAAACTCAACTAAACTTTAAGAATGACCCCAAAACAAATGATAAACTGAACTGATACAACTGAGAGTGATAGAAAAACCTCCAGCCATTTCCTTTGTGGGAATTTCTCGAACTTGCCTTAAAAAGACCTTCAAATGTATAGGCATCAGAAAAGTAGATGGAAACCAGGCCTAGAACTGCCCAGAGAATAAAAAGAGATTAAAGTTTGAACATTTGATGTGCAGCATTGGTGATCCATATTTCCTCCCCTGGGATGTTCGACTGAAAATATAACCTCTGTGGGACAATGAGCAAGTAAATACAACTGGAACAGGGTTTAGAATACAAACGTGATCTCTTTAAAACTGATGCATGATTAGAGATTCACACACAAAAACAACTACAACAAATGAGAATGGCTTCATAAAACTATTACAAATGCAGAAAATGATCTCACCCTGTCACAGAATATATTACACATACTGGTATTTCACAAGGGAAAGTTTTCGCTTTGTGGAACCGAGGTAAACATTTGAGAATTGGGACTGTTTAGTGTCAAACAAAGGTTGCATGTGCAGTGACACTGGCCGGACCTGTCCGGGAAATAAACAGCACAACTGACTGGAATAAAAAACACTAGAATTAGATTGAATGCATTTTTATGCAGGCTAGTTCGTGCTACTTTGGTGCTGTTATACTCATACTTGTACAGCATAGTCCGAACGTGCCACTGTACGGTTCAGTTTGGGTTGGCGTTTAGTATGATAAATGACAAATCTTTGCTAATGTTGCACGAATGTTGAGTGGAAGCAATTGAGCTTTCTAAGCCTGGCTGAAGGGCGCATGGGTGCAATGGGGGCGCGATTAAGAGTAATTTCCTTATAAAAAACTACATTTTGTTGTGTGTAATTGATAAACTCAAGCAGAAATAGCAAATTTGGCACCAAAACAGCATAAAGCAACAGCCATGGTGGAAAAACTTTGACGTAAAACAGAAAACATGACAGAGTTGACCATGTAATGCACATAAATACATAAGGCATTTATTAAATAAATAAATAAATTAGTGAACATTGTCAAACATAAAACAAAAGTATATGGATGTTATAAAATAAATGTATATATATAGCCTATACATACATACATATATATATATATATATATATTGTCACGGTTTGGTTTCTTTTTAGTTTCCTGTTTGCCCTTATTTGGTTCTTCCTGTTCTGGTTTAGTTAATTGGTAATCATCGTTTAGTTCTGTCACCTGTTTTGCATTAATTATCTCGTTTACTCGTTTGTTCCGGTTCCCTTTTAAGTCCTCAATTTCCCTCTTGTTTTTGTCCAGTCACCCAAACGCATCCTTAGTTAGAACAGATGTAACCTTTGTTTTGAGTTCATGATTCTCATTAAAAGTACCTTTTTGTTATTCCTGGCTCCCTGACTTCCTTCTAGGAGAGAAACGTTACAGATGACTGGACCTTCTACCTTAAGATGGAGTTCGCGGATTGCATCATTTCCCTGGCTCACCGAGATTTACCGCTGGAAGAGTTTGCGAGGGAGTTCAGTGGACTCGCTGTATGGACGGGGCTAGATGACGTGACACTGAACTCCCTGTTCTGGATCGGGGCGAATTACCATCGCCCCGTAGACCTCCCAGACACCACCGGACTCAGCTGGAGGGAAGGGATCCTCCGGTGTCTGGAGACCGTCCTGCCCCGATCCAGAACCAATACACCGACCGCGACTCACCCCAGCCCTTCGTCTGCGGCGAAGATGAGGATTCCGCCTGCGGCGAAGATGGTTCCGCCGTCCACGGTGAAGATAGTTCCGCCGACACAAGATGCGGGGCTATTGGATGAGGCTCTGTCCCCGGAGTTCTCGGCTCCCGTACTCTCTCCAGTGCCTGCTCCTCGCCAGTGCCCTCCAGTGCCTGCTCCTCGCAAGTGCCCTCCAGTGCCTGCTCCTCGCAAGTGCCCTCCAGTGCCTGCTCCTCGCAAGTGCCCTCCAGTGCCTGCTCCTCGCAAGTACCCTCCTTCATCTCCGCTGGTTCCGCCCAGCTCTCCTGCGTCTTCGCTGGTTCCGTCCAGCTCTCCTGCGTCTCCGCTGGTCCCGTCCAGCTCTCCTTCGTCTCCGCTGGTCCCGTCCAGCTCTCCTGCGTCTCCGCTGGTCCCGTCCAGCTCTCCTGCGTCTCCGCTGGTCCCGTCCAGCTCCGCGCTTCCCGAGCGCCCTCAAGTATCCGCGCTGCAAGAGCGCCCCCAAATGTCTGCGCTGCAAGAGCGCCCCCTAGAACCCGCTCCTCCAGAGCGCCCTCCAGTGTCCGCTCCTCCTGAGCGCTCCACAGAGCCCGCTTCTCCCCAATTGTTCCCTAGAGGGAACTTCCAAGAAAATTTGGGGGGGGGCTATATACCCCTGGCCTGGGTGGCCAGGCCGAAGGCAAAGGCCACGGAACTCCCTGTGCTATCTCGGCCAACCCAAAAAATAGTCCCTCCATGGCCTCCCGTGTCTCCTGATCCGCCATGGTCTCCCGAGTCTCCAGTCCCGCCATGGCCGTCCAAGTCTCTTGATCCGCCCTGGAGACTTCCCTTGTCTCCTCCCTGTCCTGACCCTGTTCCAGCCTCCAGGGCGCCCGCCCCCCCTCCCCGATGTAACTGTTACGGTGCGGGATGCACCTTCCGGGAGGGGGGCGATATGTCACGGTTTGGTTTCTGTTTAGTTTCCTGTTTGCCCTTATTTGGTTCTTCCTGTTCTGGTTTAGTTAATTGGTAATCATCGTTTAGTTCTGTCACCTGTTTTGCATTAATTATCTCGTTTACTCGTTTGTTCTGGTTCCCTTTAAGTCCTCAGTTTCCCTCTTGTTTTTGTCCAGTCACCCAAACGCATCCTTAGTTGGAACAGATGTAACCTTTGTTTTGAGTTCATGATTCTCATTAAAAGTACCTTTTTGTTATTCCTGGCTCCCTGACTTCCTTCTAGGAGAGAAACGTTACATATATATATATATATATATATATATACACACACACACACACATTTATAATTGCTATATTTAGTATGGAAATAAATATGATTTAATATGACAAAATATATATGGGTTCTTTTATTATATTTATTTTTATAATATTATTTAATATGAAAATAAATGTGATTAGGTTAATTTACAAAATGTACATTGACATCAAGATAGTTCTCTATGCTATTTGCAGTGTCTTTTAGATGACTTATTTTAAGACACTTCATTTAAGATCCAAAAACACAGCATGTAGCTTATTTTACAGGCCACTGTTAGTCAAATGCACATATCCTGTATTAAAATGAAACAAGTGAAATAAAAGGAAGTACCGCACTTGTGAAACAAAACCACTCTTCATGTCTCTGTTTGATTTGTGAAATGTAGAAATCATTCACCCAAAGACAGTGCAAACTCATCTACCTGTTTATTACATATGGACACTTCAGTTTGTAATGTGTGACTGGCATGCATTATGTGCTAGTAGACACCCTTGAGTATCAGCAAAAAGACAATCACAAACTCAGACGGCATCAATATCTGTAAACACATGGCTCACAAATCCCATTTAACACCCTAAAGGTTAATCAGCTGTGCCACACTGCGATAAACAGCCCATCCTTGAAATAAAGTCATGCCACTGCCAGCTCCAAGTGCCTCTGATGACAGCTACCAGAAATAACCACATATTTATGACTATGAGGATTAATAAAGCGATGTCTGAGAGGAGCTTCGGCCTCCTGAAACTCCCAGCGAGGGCCTCTGGTTTAGTCACTATAGCTCTTGCTGTAATGTCCTGCTAAATGTTTTACTGGCCTCTTAGATCAGTCACAAGCTGGCTGAATTGTTAATGCGGGGATTTGAGTGTGGTATCAATCTTGAAGGAATGTCTCTCATAAAAAACAACTGCATTTAAAATGGAAGTCTATGGGACAAGAGTGCTTAAAAATAACATTGCACAGAAAGCTTTTTTTTTTTTTTTTTGTTAAAGCCTTTATAAATGTGTTTTATATGAGCGTGCAAGTCTAAATCATTCTTTTGGAACAACTGTTTTAGATCGTCTGTGGCTGGATTTTTCTTTACAGTAAGTGATCAGTCTCTTTTGTTATTGTTGAGCAGATCATGTTAAGTTTACTGGCTTTACAACAGTTGAAAATTGCATGTAATTCTACACAAACTAGGCTGGTAAACACTTTGAAGTCTTCTGGTTATACTTGTGGTTATACAAGTCTGTATTATAACATTTATTACAGTTCAGTGGTTTGCCCCTTAGACTCAAGTGTTATTGTTAACTAAATACATTTTTAATTTTAATTTAAATAAAATAAAATAAAATTATGAAATAGAAATAGAAACAAGGTTTTAGAAGTAAAGGTAAATCAATCATTAACATATAAATGATAAATGATGCTGTCAAAACATTTTAGATTTGGCTTTAGATTGGGAGAGAGGAATGAGAAACTGATTTAATATTGAATTGAATTGAAATGTATTGAAAATGATATGAAACATTTTCAAAAATATTTTTTTTGTTTCCCTCATAATATATGAAATGCACAAAAATTATTATTGTCTAAAGAATTATAAAATAAATGTAAAAACATTATTAGATGGAAAACTTGCTGCCTAAATGAACAACTAAATTAAATAAAATAAGTTTAAGTTCAAGTATTAAAATGACTAAAAATGAAAAATAAAGAAGTGAAATGGAAATATTAAAAAAACTATGTAAAAATGACAAACTTACTAAAACTAATTAAAAATGACATCACTAAAACTTAAATGAAAATATAAAAATAAGGGCTAATTAAAATATTAATAATAATACATAAACACTACTAAAATAACATGTTTTTGTTCTGTCATTATTTTAAAAGTATATATTTTTTTGTAATCAACAGCATACTTAACTTGCACTGAACCTGAACATTGAATTTACTGGTCATAATAGTGAGGACAAATATTTAGTATTAGTAGAAATCCCACAAGCCCTGCCACATAAAACATATTTAAAGAGGCAATTATATGCCCATGTCTCTGTTTCCAAAATCCACAGTCCAGGATCAGATGAAAAGCATCACACAGTACATTTTGTGCGAGATCACCCTCCCAAAAAGGCATCCAGACCCTTAGGCCTTAATGAAAAGTTTGAGTGTTTAATATATTAAAGTGTGAAGAACTAAATGAATTGTTTCTAGTTTCCCTTGCACACACACTGTACTAAATTCCTTATTGATTTGTGAAGTGCGTGTACAGTTCCGCGAGCGTGGGTCCAGTTTACTTTCAGTTTCATTCTCTGCCGCTATTTCATTGAGTGGTAAATGTGCGTGCATGAATGTTAGCTAATTTATCTTCCTTTCCCGGTCATATCGCGATGATGTTACCGCTGCATGTCTGATTGTGGTCACCGGTTCATACTGTAGTTAAGTTTATACAGAATGTGGAGGAGTGATGCGCGTGTGATGTACGTGCATATGTTTGGCACCATTTGTCGAGTTGTACTTAATAGTAATGTATAGAGAAGTGATATTAAGGCAAATGTTTATGTTACTGTATACAGATGGATACTGATATTTTATTTGTTTATTCCAGATTAAACCACAATTACTACCTTTGTTAATTTAATGACTGTACAATGCTGGATGATGTGAAATGACCCATCCTGAAGAGATTCCTGAAGAAGTGTCTCCTGTCACACTTCTTATGGGAGTTCCGTAGTGGACTAGCATTCCACCTAACTATAGAGAAAAGATTCCTTTTCACACACACACATATAAATATACTGATTCACTCGCACTCAGTCAAACAGGTCTCTTCTCATGCAGAAAAAACATTCTCAGACTGACAAATTAATAAACAATCTCATACTGCGGTTGACAGATGATACCTCAGTTTCATCTTTAGCTAATACCAGAAACCTCATCTGCAGTCTCAATGGATTCCCTTATTCTTAACAATCAAGACACAAAAAATCCTCTATTCTTACCCACAATAACCTCCCACTGTGACTAACACAATTGTTGACTTTCTGACTTTATTTCTGGCACAGTACATTCTTCCTTGATCTCTGATATGAACCTTTTCAAATGATGAACTATCTATTAAAGGCATAATACTGATACTTATCTCACTAATTACACTGATGATTTGGCATCACTGTGACCTGCTGATATATAATTGCTAAACAAATCATTCACTCAAGCAAAAAAACAGCAAACTTCCATGGAAAAGTACCGGCAGCTGCTTTTCGTTCTCCATGACTCAAGTCCGTCTGCCCCAAAACCCTTCTGGTACATGAAAAAATGAGTAACAGTTTAAGCGTGGATCAATGCAATAGAATTATAGATCAATATGGAAATGCAACAAAACTCCTCAGAATATTTGTATTTCTATTTGCATACATTATCAGTTTCTTTTATATATTAATCAAGGTCTTTTAAGTTTCAATGTGCATACATGAGATTCTTTACAAAATAAAATTTTAATGCAAATTTTAGATTTAATTAACATTTTAAACCACATAATTCTTGTATGCATGAGCGCCCATAATTATCTGAGAACTGAGGCAGAAATTCCCCTATGCACACCTGACTTAAGATAACCTGGGGCGTCTCTGGTGACACTTAGAAATGTATACTCTTTTAGCACATCTACAACACCTTTTCACTATCACTCAGGTCTGAGATTTCTAGTGCTCCACTACACTACAGAAAGACTGTTTCAAGAGAATCCCTCCAGCAAAAAGGATATAACAGCTTGGGCTATATAGAAAAATTTGGTGCATAGCAAAGGTAATATCATGTCACATTATGTAACTGTCCTGTAATATGATTGGTTCATTTATATGTCAAATCATCAAAACCGTCCTCTATTACTGGCAAGGAAAATTTGTTTTTTGATTTCCTCAGCATGCTACCCAAGTCATGAGTGCTTATGGTTATTATTATTTTCAGACAGACATCTAGCTGTCTTATCTTTTCCACATGTATCCGTGATTGCAACACACTAAAAGTATTTGAATATTTTGTCCTCAAAAAGCATACAAATGTTAGGCTTGCAAGGGAAAGTCAAACATTAAACTGCAAGGAAGGGAAATGTTATAATAATAATAAGCCTAAATAATAATGATAATAATAATAATAATAATAATCAGGTAATAATGTTGTAAATGATGTTCAGTTTCTTGCACAGACCGATCGTTTCGCTTCATAAGACCTCAATATATCACCAAGAGCCACAGGTATTCATTTTGGGATGCTTTTTTTAATTTTCAAAAATGTGTAGCTGCTGACTTGCATTTTATGAATCACAGAAAACAAAGTTTTCAGCTAAAAACTGTTCTGTTTCAGCTAAAAATCTTTACTGTTCTACTGGAGAAAAAAAAATTCACCTACATCTTGGATTGCCTGGGGTGCGCAAATTAACAGCAAATTTTCATTTTTGGGTGAACTATTGCTTTAAGCCACCATATTTGGTGATATTGGCACCCAAACATGTTTCTTATAGAACAAACTGCATGGCAAAGGCATGGCATTTTATCTGTAGAGCGAAAGCTCTTTTTCCCAGCACTTTTTTTTTAATTGCAGGATTAGAATTCCAGAACACATTCCGCCCTTCATTCACAACTGTGTTCTCTTTCTTAGTTTGGATCACAAAGATAAACCACTATACCCAAATTACAAATTCGCAATAACAAGCGCTCAAGCTTTACAATAGCACCTAACAGTTTATTCTTTGATATTATATTTTTTATGAAAGGTTATATGTGAAATACAGAAATGATATTTATATACAGACACCCTTCATCTGCAAAAAGACTATATTTTTATTTACAATTCATAGTACAACCACACAAAATCTGACATTACAACATCAGTAAAAAAATATTTTTTTTAAATGTCAGGTTTAATATTCATAATTGCTTAGCACTGTATTGCGACACAAGACTTGTGCATTTTTGCTTTTTCCCTTTAAACTACGTCAAAGAAACAATAGTCTTCTTTAATTATTTTTTTCTTCATTAAGTTACAAATGGAAAAATCCTGCATTTAAATAATTTAAGAATTAAAATAAAATACAATATCATATTCAATAAAAAAAAACTCTAAACAAAAATGAAAAATGTAGCCTTTGCAACAATTTGATTTTCCTTTACGGTAAGTAATCAGTCTCTTTTGTTATTGTTGAGCAGATCATGTTAGGTTTACTGGCTTTACAGGAGCTGAAAATTGCATGTAATTCTACACAAAGGTTAATTAACAATTTGAAGTCTTGTGGTTATGCTTAAAAAAATAAATCTGTATTCTAACATTTATTCCAGTGCAGTGATTTGCCCTTTAGACTCTTGTTACATTATTGTAAACCATATGTTCTTGTAAACTAAACTAGGGTTAACTGAAATAAAGGGAAAATGAAGCGAAAACAATCAAATAAAATAACAAATATAAGCAAGGTTTTAAAAGTAAGGCTAAATAAATAATTAACGTTAAGCATAAATGCATGCTGTCAAAACATTTTATATTTGGATTTAGATGGGGAGAGATGAAAAACTGAATTGATATTTAATTGAAAATAGTTGGAATTGATATAACCCCCTCCCCCCTTTCTCTAAAATAATTTTTTCGTATCCCTCATAACAAATGAAATGCAAAGAAAGTATTTTTGTCTAAAGAATTATAAAAAAAAAATTGATGAAAACCTAAACTTAAAAACTTTAAAATTGATAATGCTGCCTTCGCAGCTAAAGGAAATAAAACAAGTTGAAGTAAGAAAATGACTAAAACTGAAAAACAAACAAGCTAAAAAAAAACAAATGAAAATATTAAAAAACTATTTAAAAAAAGACAAAAGCACACGTACTGTCTATCAAAGGCAGAATACTGATACTTATGTCACTAATTACACTGATGATTTGGCATCTGTCAGGATCCGGGACTGTTTTGTTGTGTTTTTGCTCCTCATGTGTTCCCTGTGACCCAGTTTCTCCCCAGTCTGATTGTTTTAATTTGCTTCAGGTGTGTCTCATCGAACTTCCCTTATTACCCAGTGTTTATAAGCCCCAGTCCTTTCAGTTAGTGTTGGTCGGATCTTGAATGTCATTCCTCATGTTTCCTGTGCCTCCCATGCTCCCAGTTGATGATTAAAAGACTCCTTTGTGAATTCCTCGTCTCCTTGTACGGACTTCCTGAGAAGTGTGACAGCATCACTGTGACCTGTTGATATATAATTGTTAAACAAATATTTCACTCATGGAAAAAAAAATTCCATGGAAAAGTACTGGCAGCTGCTTTTCGTTCTCCATGACTTAAATATCTGTCTGCCCCAAAACTCTTTGGGACACTAAAAAATGAGTAACAGTTGAAGTGTGGATCAATACAATAGAATTATGGATCAATATGGAAATCCAGTGAAATTCCTCAGTATATATGTATTTACTGTATAGATGTTTTATCAGTTTCTTTTATATATTAATCAAGATCTTTTAGATTTCAATGTATGAGATTCTTTACAAAACTAAAATTTATTTTTTTAATGCATTTGTTTTAGTATAGATTCCACATTCAAAGACCAAGGGGATACCAACTGGGAGGGTGGGTGGTGAGCTAAACTTGGAAATCAAGAGGGGGCTGGAAACACTGAGGGCAGGGCTGGGAGGGTAGGAAACAGTCCAGGGAAGTTGTTTTGGGCTTACCAGGGAGGTGCCCACTTTTGAAACCCAGTAGACCCAAGTAACACAGAGGGTGGGATGGGAATATTACTAGAAGCCCTTTTACATATATAGGTCCCCTTAACTGGTGGGGACTTGGGACCAGGCCTGGTGTCTTGGGCAAATTTAGGCATGCCATCTGGGGCTGCAGGCACTGTCTCAGGAGCTGAATCTGAAACACCCTCTAGGATTGCAGAAAATGGCACAGGGGCTAAATCTGAAATGCCCTCGAGAGCTACAAGAACTGGCTCGGAGGCTAAATCTGAAACGCCCCTCCCCCCCAGGGCTACAGGGACTGGCTCAGGGGTTAAATCTGAAAAGCTCTCCGGGGCTGCAGGAACAGGATCAGGGGATGAATCTGAAGAGCCCTCCAGGGCTAAAGGAACTGGATCCTCAGGAACGGGCTCCTGGACTGGTACCAGACGGGACGCTAAAACAGGCTTTGAAGCAGACCCTGGGAGAGACGCTGCAATAGACTCGGGACTGGGATCCTGGGCTGGAGCAGACTCTGGGATGGGCTCGGGAGCAGACTCTGGACTGGACTGGGATAGAGCAGACTCTGGGACTGGCTCAGGACCGGACTCTGGACTGGACTGGGATGAAGCAGACTCTGGGACTGGCTCAGGAGCGGACTCTGGACGGACTGGGATAGAGCAGACTCTGGGATGGGCTCAGGAGCAGAATCTGGACTGGACTGGGATGAAGCAGACTCTGGACAGGATTGGGATGGGCTCGGGAACAGACTCTGGACTGGACTGGGATGAAGCAGACTCTGGGTAGGACTGGGATGGAGCAGACACTGGAACTGGAGCCAACTCTCCATGACTGTCACAGGGAGAACAGTCTCCTCAAGACTGGACTCCATGGTCATAACAGGAAGGCCAGGCTGTTCAGGGTGGACCTCTGTGGTCGTAATATTGAGGATGGGCTGCTCAGAACTAGCCTCCATGGCCATGACAGGAAGTGCAGGCTGCTCAGAACTGGACTCCAGGACCATGAACAAAGCAGCAGTCAACTTGAGATCATCCAGGATAAGTGCATGAGGGGTCTCTGAACAAAGGATTCTAGCTCGCCTGGTATGGGCCCTCCTACCCCTATGCATCCCGGGGTAGGAGGTTGTCAGATCTCCCACTTCTTGGGTGACTTGGACCGGCATAAACACAGGATTATCAAGACTGGACATGACTGACTTTGACTTAACTGGGACAGACTTGACAGACACAGGAACAGAGGTTGACTGGGAGACTTTTCTCAAAGCTACCTTGAGCTTGACCGCTTCAGGGTACTTGGTTGACTCAGGGGTGACACGGTGGGTTCAGCTGACTCAGAGGCTGCAGGCGGCACTGAACTGCTCTCAGAGGCTGGAGCCAGCACTGAGGACTCACTGGCAGATGCAGCAACTCGGGCCGCCCTCTTTCTTCTGTCCCTTCATTTCTCAGTGGGAGTTAGAAGATGATCGTGGACTTGACTCAAAGAGGGAAGGAGGGGAGGGTGGTCACTGTTGACATCCTCAGGAAGGTTAAGGATCTGCCAGTCTTTGTGGTGATGCACATAATTGGAGAAGTCCCAGATATTCAAAACATGCAGTTGATCCATGTCCCACTGCAGCAAGGGGTCATCCAGCGTGAGGTTGAAGGCCTCCTTCAGGGCTGCATCATCATTTTCAAGGCCCTTAGCCATGGTCCAAAAGAACTGAGCATAGGACCGTGGTTCAGTTTTTGTTTTCAATTTGAATTATTTAATTTTAAAATGGCTATTCATAGCTTTCTACAGATATATTTATCGGTTCTCATCTCTGTGAGGCAAGTATTTGCTGATATTTCGGTTCATCAATGTGAAGCGCTCCTGTTCAAGACAGGGACAGCAGTTTTTGTGAACATTTTTATTGAGACAAAACATTGCAGTGAAGAAAAGAACAAAGGGCAAAACCCAATCACAAGAAAAACAACAAATACACATGAATATAAAATAAAAATCACACATCAAAAAGAAGAAACAAACAATTCAACAATGTCAAAAGCAGTAAATATGCCCTCTGCGGACACAAACTGCAATTTGAGGAAGGTGACACATGCACACAGAAGCAATCCAAAGGGGACAGACAGAGTCCATGCAGCAATCGCCAATGGATTATCCGATGATCTGGTTCCCTTGAGGATGATGTGATTGTCTCCCAAATTTGATCAGAAAACAAAGCATGCAAGTCACCACTGATATCCTTAGACCATATAATCACCACGGATAATGGTCTGCATGATTGTCCGAGTAAAAAAAGAGCAAACAACCGAAGCAGAAACAACCTAACCATCAGTGGGGAGAACCACCCTCCGCAAGGGATGTACAGGCAATTCTGGCAGCATTATCACCATTTCTGTCTAAAATGGAAATATTTGAATTTCTTCTAACAATTATCAAAATACCTTTTAGTTTTATTGTCAGTCACAGCAAAAGAGACCACCTCGTAATATTTATTTTTGCATCTATGAACGTCATCCTTCCACGAATGAGCTTTCTGGATCAAAGCAATGTCAACCTTTTTTCGTCGCAGTAGTTCTAAAAAACTTGTACATTTATGGAGGCCATTTAAACCATGACATTACAACTTAAAATATTATTTCAGTCATTACTATCAAACAAATAAGTGAACTAAAACGAGAGAAATTAATATCACTGCAAATTAATTCTCTCAAGTCTTCCTTTAACCCATCAAAAAAAAAAAAAAAAAAACCCACCCCATAAAACTTTTGCAGACTGGGGTGAAAACCCCAGGCTGCCCCCCTCCCCTGTCTTAGTCAGTGATAGTAACATGAAAACCAGTACCATTCTTTAGAACACCGCCATTAGCCCTATTATAAGAGAACAGAATAACTTAAATTCACAGGAGTAATAAAGTGGGGATAAAAAAATAAAAATAAAAGGATGTATAGCCTACTCGCCATAAAAAGGAAACACACATACTGTTAATAATTGCATCATGTACACTGAAAACTAGACATTAGTGATACCAAGTTTCTTGGCATGAAGAACTGCCCGTAGCCGATCATCACATGAAGATCTAGATGAATAAATCAGAAGTCGAGTCACTTGGTATTATCAAACCCTTATGCCACGTCCATCCCAGGAGAATGAGGAGCGGGAACAGAGCTCAGGAACTGGCGTGCTTCGTCCAGTGAATGCATTAGTTTGGTCTCGCCGTGTTTCATGACGATCTTCAGCATAGCAGGATACTGAAGAAAGGTCTGCAGACCTGCCTCTTTCAATTCCTTATATATAGTGCTGAAGGCGCTCCGCTTCTTTGCTGTTGCAGGAAAAAGCCGGGGAAAGTTGGGGAAAAAGCTCAACATCACACCGTCATTTGCTTTCACAGGACCGCGGCGTCTCGCTTCATTAAGAATCAAATTCCTGTTATTGTAGCATAACAGTTTGAAGAGAAACACTCACGGTTTGGAGTGATCAGTGGAAGCTCGGGAGTAAACTCAGTGCACGCACTCGATCTCGATATCTCTGCCCACCAGTGATGGGATCCAGATCGGCAGTGACTGTTTTAGAAAGCCAATCGGGTCATCCTTCTCGGCTCCCTCAGGTAGTCCCAGCAGGCGGAGATTACTGCGTCGGCTGATGTCCTGTAATTCAGTCACCTGCTGCTTGAGGGCATCCAGATGCATGGTGTGTTTGCCAATCACCTTTTTCTGCTCTCTCTGTTCCCCGATTAAAAAAAATCTAATTTAGAGCATATATTCTGGATTGTGGTCATGTGGGAGGCGAATTTGTTGTGCATTGCTGCCAATTCAGCCCTCAAAATGTCCTTAAAAATCGCTTTATAGTGACCGCCATGTTATCTTCCTCGGTCGCTGCGGTTGAAGGTTTTGTTTTCTTCTTAATTTTTTTTTTTTTTTTTTTTTTTTTTTTTTTTTTTTTTTTTTTTTTTGGCCTGTCAGTAACACAGATAACACATGACAGTACGTATGTGTAGTTATGCTATCATCATTCACAGCCTTTTTTTTTTTTTTTTTTTTAATATAATTTTTTTTTTTTATTAATTAATTAATTAAATTTTATATACCCTTTTATTTAACCATACTATGACCGACAAGACCAGGGGACAGAGAAAACAAGAGAGAGAAAAAAAATAAAAAAAAAAAAAATAATAATAATAATAATAATAATAATAATAAAAAAATAATAATTATAATTATAATGATAATAATAAAAATAATAATAATAATAAAAAAAAAAAAAAAATTGTGGATAAAGTCAACAGAGAAGGGGGGGAGAGAGAGAGAGGAAAAAAAAAGAGAATGGGGGATAGAGAGAGAGAGGAAAAAAACAAAACAAAAAAGAAAACAGACAATTTGCTTCGATACCTGCTGACAAAAAGAGAAAACAACAGAAGACACAACAGAAGACACAACATCAGAGAAACTGCAGCAACAACCAACATCTGTATGAATCACAATAAATTCTAAATGTTAAATGTTATTGAGCAACACGCATAACTAATATTACAAAATAAGTTTTGAAGCAACAGCAGATCAGAACAATGTGTGTCTGTGAGCACCCGTTCTTACACCAATGTGAATGCTTGAGTGTACACCTGTGTGTGTGAGCGCGCTTGTGTTCATAAGGTTCCTCCATGTAAATGTTTAATAGTGTGTGTGTGGGGAACAACAGCCCCATCCCGCAAGGCATGAAGCAGGCATGGAAGAGACCCAGGCCCCAAACATCCGGAGGCCCCCCAGGGCACGGGACCCCCAGGGGAACCACCGCAGGGACAACTGCGGCCCCCACCCAGAAAAGGGCAGAGGAGAGCCCGAAGGTGGGACATCCGACAGCCACAGTGTAGACACCCCAGGGTGCCGTGGCGGCAAGCCCGCAGGCTCCGCCGGCAGCCGACCACACCAGGGCAGACCGAGCCCTGGGCCCGGAGATCCAAGGGCCCCCCACCCCCCAACCGGGGCCCAGCAAGGCCAGTAGGGCCAGGCCCCGCCAAGCGACCGCCGAGAGTGGGCCAGCGCTCACCCGAGCATCCTGCCCCGGCGCGAGAAACCACCAATGCACCGGCGGCATCCTCCACCGGCAGGGCATGGTGGTGGGGTGGGGGTCGACTGAGATGATGAGTGAGGTGGAGTCTAAGGCCCGACCTGACACATAGACGTAGACGAACAAGCACACATATACACAAGCATACGTTCCCACCCTCATGCACGCAACGAATATTCTCACCCTCGCCCCACATGTAGACACACAAAAATGGACATGGTACCCACACTCACACTCCCTATATGCACTCTATACTCCTAGATCCAGGCACCACCACCCCCAGAGGGGTAATCAGCGCCCGATCCCGGAGCTGAACCCCCTTCGCTCTGGCGTGGGGACAGGAAGACCACCCCGGTCCCCGCAGCAGCAGAGAAGACCACCAGCCCAGACCCCGACCGGGCGGCCAGCTCATCCTCGCAGCCCCCGGCCCCGGACAGAGAACAGAGAACAGGGGTGTGAGATAAAAAAAAAAAAAAAAAAAAAGAGACCCCATGCTTCACCTCACCCGCTCAAATGTAGTGTTGGTGTGTGTTGTTCTAAGGTGCTTTAAAACAGGGGTGCTTTAAAACAGGGGAGGGGCACCCTCCACAAGCTTGTGTCAGCTCGTCCCCTCCCTAGAGCCCTCAATGTCTATGTGCAACTTAAAATTGAGAAGTGGGCACTGGCATCAGAGGGAAGGCTGAATGAACAGACCGCCCTCCGGATGCCATTCAGTGTGCCCACCCCCAAGGCCCTATATGTATGTGTCATGTGACAGTAAGTAATGAGAATGTCTAAGCTGTAATGTGTGATTGAGATGCAGGTGGCCACGAGGAGACAGAGGAGTACCACCTCCCCCGCATCCCAGCGACACACCCGCACCTCAAAACCCTACCTATGTGTTGGTGTGATGGAGCGGGAGAAGTGAAGCCTTAGGGATGGGGAGGAAAGCATCAGAGGGGGCAAAATACCCCCCCCTTCGGAGCCAGCTCCCCCGCTGACCCCCATAGGCACCCCCGTTACCCCAAATCTGCCCAGGGCGGGGGGCCCAGGCCCATCCAGACCAGGGCCCATGGCAGCCCGGGGCGGCCCACCAGACCCCACAGCAGAGGAAAAACTACCCCACCCCATCACTCATTCAACTCCCAGACTACATAAGACAATAAGACACCCAGGTTAGGCCCGTTTTCCCTGCCTCTATTGGATCCCCCCCGCGGAGGCACCGATGCATCGAAGACCCCCACACCAGGGCCGGGCCCAAGCGCATGCACCAACCCATGCTCCCGGCGGCACACCAACCAGGACCCAAGCCCCCCAGGCCCAGCCGTAACCCCAACCGGGAGGCAGAGCGCCCCCAGAACCCCAAGCCCCCCCCGGACCAACCCTGGAATAGTGCAGCCGCCAGGCCGGCAACCTACGTCCGCCGGCACAGGCATCCCCAGTAGCGCCGCATGCAGCCGCCAGAAAAACAGCACCCAAGAGTCACCAATACCCCATCCAGACCAAGATCGCAGCCCCAGCGCCGAACCCCCCAAGAAACCCACCCCCAGGGAACTCCCAGATGCCCCAAGCCCATATGGCCACCCCAACAGCAAAAACCACAGCCGGACAGAATCAGGACCCCCACTCACACTAGGTGATGGAGCTGATCAAAGGAGTCCAGAGAGATTGATCTAATGTGGCAGCAGAAGCTGTGTCAAGACTAATATAATCCCACAAATAATTTCTATATTGGTTGATATTAAGATTATTTTTATTTTTCCAGTTCATGAGGACAGTCTTCTTAGCAATGCATAGGGCAGTGAAAGCCATGTGGATTGTGTTACCTTCTGTAGTGACACCATCTAGGTCGCCCAACAAGCAGACTGAAGGAGAGGCTGGAATAGAGCATTTAAGACACTTTGATAAATCTTCACAAATCCTGTACCAGTACCTCTGAACAGGTGGACAGAACCATAGAGCGTGGATGTAATTGTCAGGTGTATTGCCTTGACAGTGTGAGCAGTTGTTAGAAGCTGTAAGACCCATCCTGAACATCCGATGACCTGTGTAGTGCACTCTATGCAGGATTTTGTATTGTATTAATTGTAAACCAGGATTTCTAATCAGTTCAAAGGTTTTTAAACATATCTGAGACCAGAAATTATGGTCCCAGTTTACTGCTAGATCTGCCTCCCATTTTGCAATAGGAAGTGATACTGATTCATCTATTTTGGAAAGTGTCCTGTATATTTTAGACATTAATTTGGGGGTTTTGAGATTAAGAAAATCTGCCACACTTGGTGGTATTTGTAATTTGATATGATTAGATTTAAATTTCCCTTTTACAATAGATTTAATTTGTTGATATTCTAAAAATCTGTTTTTGTTAATCCCATATTGTTTAACTAATTTGTCAAAGGGAATAAAGTCTGTCCCTTCTAATATATGTTCCAGGTATTTAATACCTTTACAACTCCAATCTGTGAGGTTCATCATATTATTGTTTAGTAATATGTCAGGATTGTTCCAGATGGGGGTACGTTTGCATGGGATTAGTGAAGACTCAGTCATTTTTAGAAACTCCCACCATGCTGTCAGAGAAGAGCTGATACTGATGCTTTTGAAGCATACGTGTCGTTTGATGATCAAGCTAATGAATGGCAGATCCGAAATCTCTATATTATTGCATAATGCCTGTTCTACATCTAGCCAAGGCTCATCTAAGAGGGTGTGTTTTAACCACCCTGAAATGTGTTGAAGCCTGTTGGCTAAGAAATAGTGGTGAAAGTTAGGTAGATCTAGTCCTCCTTTATCCTTGGTCTTTTGTAGCGTTTTTAAGCTAATACGCGGGGGTTTACCTTTCCAAAGGAATTTAGAGATGGAGGAGTCCAGAGATCTAAACCAGTCAGGTGATGGTTTGCTCGGGATCATTGCAAATAAATAATTAATTCTTGGCAAAACCATCATTTTTATTGAGGCGACTCTTCCCATGAGTGATATGGGTAGAGACTTCCATCTGGTTAGATCATCTTCTACCGTCTTTAAAAGTGGGATGTGGTTTAATTTAATCAAATCTGTCAGCCTAGGAGAAACATTAATACCTAAATATTTAATATTTCCAGATTGCAGTGGAGTGGAGGAATTCTGGAAGGAGCAATTAATTGGAAGAACTGTTGATTTTAACCAGTTTATTGAATAATCTGAGACTCTTGAGAAAGAGTTTATTAATGTAATTACCTCAGAGAGAGTGGTTTGTGAATGCTGAAGAAAAAGTAACACATCATCTGCGTAAAGACTAACTTTATGTTCTACATTCTTGCATTTAATGCCTTTAATCACTGTAGCCTGTCTAATTGCTGCTGCTAGTGGTTCAATAAAAACTGCAAACAGTGAGGGGGAGAGGGGGCATCCCTGCCTGGTACCCCTCTTAAGATAGAAGCTAGAGGATGTTTGGCCATTTGTCCTGACACATGCTGTTGGAGAGTTATATAATATTTTTAACCAGTTTATGAAAGAGTTTCCAAAACCAAATTTGTGTAAAGTTGCAAATAGAAAATTCCAGTTAACCCTATCAAAAGCTTTTTCTGCATCTAGAGACAATATTGTAATTTGAAGGTTTCTATTGCATGAATAGTCTATCAAGTTAAGTAACCTATGTGTATTTGTTGAGGAGTGCCTCCCTTTTATGAAACCAGTTTGGTCGGAATGAATTATGAGAGGGGTTATCTTCTCTATTCTTTTTGAGATAGCTTTGCAGATTATTTTAGTGTCCACATTAATAAGGGATATTGGACGATAGCTGGTAGGCAATACAGGGTCTTTGCCTGGTTTTAGCAAGAGACTAATGTTGGCAGAATTCATATTTGGTGGAAGTCTACCATTTTCCTTGGTTTCCTGCAACATTCTGTAGAATGTTGGTGACAGAATTACCCAGAATTCTTTATAGAATTCTGCTGGAAAGCCATCTGGACCTGGAGCCTTTTTATTGGGCATACTGTTCAAGGCTTCCTGAAGTTCATCTGATGTCAGTGGAGAATCCAATGTCATCGCTTGATTTTCTGATAATTTCGGAAGAGTTATATTGTCAAGAAATTGGTCAATTTCGTCTTTAGATGGGTTTATCTGTGGAGAATATAAAGATTTGTAAAAGTCCCTGAAAGTGTTGTTTATTCTTTCAGGGTCATATACTGTATCCCCAGTTAAATCTTTAACAGCACATATAGTTGTTTTTTCTTTATTTATTTTTAACTGGTTCGCTAGGAATTGACCTGATTTGTTACCATATTCAAATTCTTGCCAGCGAAGTCTTTGTGCTAAGAATTGGGTTTTTTTATTAATAATTTCATTTAATTCTAGTTTTGCTTTACGTATTTTTTTCAGCATTTCCTGTTCCTGGGAGGATACGTAGGCTTCTTCTAAAGTTTTTATAGTTTCTTCTAATTCCTGAATATATTTATTTTCTCTTTTCTTTTTATGCGATGAGAATGAGATTATTCTACCTCTCATCACAGCTTTGCCTGCTTCCCAGAGAACAGATGCTGATGTTCCAGGCAGGTCATTATAGTCTAAATATAAAGCCCACTCTTCTTTAAAATATTTAATAAAATCATCGTCTTTAAGCAATGATGTATTGAATCTCCAGTTATTACTTGGTGGAGTGGCCTTCTTATTTACTAGAGTTAAAGAAACAGCAGCATGATCGCTGACAGCTATAGGGTTTATCTCTGTGTCTGAAATGTCACTCAGCAGAGAGCTGCTGACTAGGAAATAATCCAGACGAGAGTAAGAGTGATGGACATGTGAGAAGAAAGTATATTCCCTACGGTTGGGGTGAAAAGAACGCCATGCATCGCAAAGTCCATAGTCGCTCATGTACTGTTTAACTATATTTGTGGATTCCCAATTGCGCTGAGTTCCAGCTGTACTCAGCCTGTCCATTTCTTTATTTAGTCCAAAGTTGAGGTCTCCCCCAAGAACAAATGCACAATCTAGGTGTTCAGAGAGTGCGGTAAAAAAACCGTGAAAAAAAGAGGGGTCATCAACATTTGGACCATATATACTAACAATACATAACTTTTTGTCAAATATAGATAATTTAATGATTAGAAATCTACCTTCTGGATCTATAACTGTGTTGAGTACTGTGAAATTAACATTTTTATGTATTAAAATTGCTACCCCCCTTTGCCTAGAGTTATAGCAGGCTGAGAACACATTAGGAAACTCAGTTGTTTTAAGTTGATCTGTAGCTGTGGCAGATCTATGAGTCTCTTGTAATAAAACAACGTCTGCCTGTAGTTTTTTAAGCTGGCTAAATATTTTTAACCTCTTTTCTCTGGAGCCAGCTCCATTCACATTCCATGTGACAAACCTCAGTGCGCCCATAGATGTGTGTGTGTAGCTAATGCTGTTCGCTGCGTGTGATGCTCAAATGAATAAGATATGAGCGGGCGTACGCGCTTGTATGCGAGTATGTCCTTCATGTCTGTGTGCGCTGTAAGGTCGGAGTGGTTGCGTTGACGCTGAATGTATATGTACATGGTCGTGCCGTGCAGATGTGTGATATAGGGTGTTGTGTGTGTATGTGTAGTAAAGCAGGTGATCGGTGCAGTGAAAGGAGTTAGAAGTAAGAAAGATATACAAAGAAGCAAGCAGAGAGGGATGCAAGTAAAAACTTGAAAGAAACAAAAACATTGCAACAACATTTAAACGCTGCGGAGACTGACGGTATCGTGTTTGTTATGATATCATATTAAATTAGCGAATTGACATAAATAGTTAGAGGTAAATGGAAGAACAAGCGAGGAAAGAGGAAAGAAAAAAAAAGAAAAATATAACGGATTCTTATCTGGAGTGGTGTTAATATAACCACGGAGTGGTACTGAGGTTACGGTAGAGCTGCCCGTCCACGTAGAGCCGGTCCACGGCGATGACAGCTCGGGAGCCCTTTTGGATAAGACTGCGTCGGATTGGGAACAGAATTTTGCGTCGCTCCAGGATTTCTTTGGGGAACTGGTCGTTTACGCTGAAGTCGGTTCCTTTCAGCTCCCTGCCGCGACTCTTCACCTGCTCTTTCTGCTTGAAGTATCCAAATTTGGCCACAATAGGACGCGGCCTCGGGGCTCCAGGTTTCTTCGCTCCCATCCGATGGACTCTTTCGAAGCAGATGTTTTCCACGGTGTCTTCCGGAAGCTTCAGGTATGTCTTGATAAAGGTTTTAACCGTAGTTTCTACGTCCTCTTCGGCAGATTCCGAGATGCCCGAAAACACCAGGTTATCTCTCATGCTACGGGCCTGGAGATCGATAATAGTCTCTTTTATTTTTTTATTTTCTTCACTTATACGGGTCACATTCTCAGTTAGAGACTTGACCGAGTCCCGTAGTGATGCGTTTTCAGCAGCAAGTGTTTCCACCTGCTGCTGGCTGAATTCCAGTGATTCCCTCAGGGATTTGAATTCACGGTGCAGGATCTCGACCAGGGACAACCTCGCGTCGAAGCTGGATAACCGCTTGTCGATTGAATCCAGGATGTCGGTAAAGCTTTTACCTGTCGGCGATGTTGTTTCAGGCGAGTCTGTCGGGCGACTTCTTTTGGAAGACGGCGTCTCGCTTTTGGCTGGGGAACATGCATTTTGGTTTTTCTTCATGACTATAACGTCGAAGCACCAGTCGATGTATTCCTGAAGAGTTTCCAAATTTTCCTCGTTGTCCTCGCTGTTCATTCAGTTTTTCTGCCAAGTCTCCAGCGTCTGACGTCACCTACAGCATTTCCGGTGCTGTTTTCTTCTTAATTGGCGAGGATGATGGTGAAACATAAGCGAGTTTCTGACATCTCCAGACCAAAGACCAACAAAAAAAACTACCCCAAATGCAAAAAAGAAAACGAAAAACAGCAAAAGACAGGTTATTTACATGGAGCTCAGCTAATGTCAAAGTACATTGTTTTGTTGATAGTGTGAGTGCACACAAATAAAAGTAGACCCTTTACAGTTCTGAATGATGTATTAATCTTACCTTTATGAGCAAAAATGGTGTATTTTAAGTTGTTTCCACATCGCGCTGGCGCCTCCATGTCCTGCAAAACACGCTTTAGCTTCCACTCTCTGCACAAACAATTGGATATGTGCCTAATATGCATTGTCACAAAACAATGGTTCTATATACCACTAAAAGTGGTTCTTTGGCTCGTAATAATAGGGGAACCACTTTTGGTGCTGTATAGCACCAAATCTTGGTGCTTCAGTGGTTCTTCAGCGGTTCTTTGGCACCGCTACCATATACAGAATCTGTTAAGCTCCTGTATGGTTCTTTACAAGCCAAATAACCACTGTTGGTGCAGTTTAGCACCATTTTTGTTGAAGAAAAACAGTGCAACATGGCACCTCTTATGGTTCTACATAGCATCATTTGACAAAGGTGCTGTATAGCACCTTTGAAGATATGGTGCTATATAGCACCAAAAGAGGTTTCCCTATGATTACGAGACTTTGTCACAGGCTGATGAGGCACAATTTCAGGAAGACGATGGAGATCAAACAAAAGGTATTTTAATAAGTAAATCCAAAAGACAGGCAATAATATCAACTTACATAGACGAGAACGGATAAAGACTACCGGAGAACTGAGGACTTATAAAGCATGAACCAAACAAAGGAGACTAATGAGATAATTAAGACAACAGGTGAACTGAATGACTAATTAAACAGAATGGGGAAAACTAGGTCACAGGGGAAACAGAAAACCAGAAATAACAGTTCGCCCCCTCCTGGAAAGGCGTGACCGTTTCTTGATGTTTGTTTCTAGATGTTTATGACAGTTGTCAAACTGGTACCTCTGACTTCCTGTTCCTGTTTCTTGATGTTTATGACACAAGTGGTCAAATTGACACCTCTGACCTCCTGTTCCTGTTTCTTGATGTTTGTTTCTTGATGTTTATGACACAAGTGGTCAAATTGACACCTCTGACCTCCTGTTCCTGTTTCTTGATGTGGTTCGGCCATTTAGTTTTACCATGTGTTATGAAGTGTCACAGTGATCTCGGATGGGTTGTTCCGTCAAACATTCTGGTTGTTTCACACCTTTGAATAAGAACAAGAATGAATGAGCTGAGAGGTATTGAGTTCTTTTGTTTTGTGATGAAAAACTTTTCCAAACATCTGTCCCTATGGCTATCAATGGATGCTCAATAGATTAAAATGGCAAACAGTTATCCAAGTCAGCAACTATCTAATCCATCCATGCTTCTGAAAAAGTGATATGCCCGGACATGTTCTTTTTAGACCCTGAGAGTTGCAACACATTTTTCCATTCTTGGAGGAAAATGAAGAAACAAAATAGTTTAAGAAATAAAACAAAGTTCTAAGAGAACTTACATGAGTTAAAGTGAGATCCATGCAGTCTGTGAATTAAGTTGTTCCCATACTTGCATGCTTAGCCCTCCTATCTGTGGGGTGTTGTTGCGTATTTGGATTGCAATGTGTTACACTGACTGGTAGTATCAAACATGTATTGAGAAATTAGTCATTATCTAAACTTTTTACATGAATGTCCTAACTAGTCTAAAATCTTCTAGTCTAAAATCATCCTTTCTTCATCTGTCTCCTTCCTGGTCTGCATAACAGTGTTTATGTCGACACCTCACCACGGTCTGATCTATAGACTGTATGTTAATGGGTCTTACCTTCTGAGTAGGAAGGTGCCATGACGTGTACCTTCCACTGGTTGTAGATGATTATCTTAATGTTGTTATGTTAATGCTTCACTCGGTGTGTGTCTAAACGTTTCACCGGATTATACTTTAGACAATGTATTATGTTTTATGTTTAAGATTTAAAAAAAACTAAAGATTAATTAAAGGTGGTTCTTAAGAGTTTTACTTTTATTTCATAGAGGTGGACACATCCTGAATTGTTCAATGCTACTGATTTATCTTCAGCGGGTTTACACATAACATGGTAAAATTATTCATCCTTTTTTACATGGAATGTGTTTAACATTACTTTTGTTTTAAGATTGGAAAAAACGTAAGTAAAATATATTAAGTTAAAACACATTTTACCATAGTTGTATACTTTTTTCTTTTCTTTTTTTTTTTTTACTAAGATGTTGATTTATCTTTAGATTGTTGCAAAATTATCTGCTTAAAATTAACCTGTCACAGAATGGCCCGTCTTCCCCGTCACTCATCACTATCACCTGTTTATCTCCAATCATCACCCGCACCTGCATCTCATCAATCTCCAATCACCACACTCATATAAGCACTTCCCTCAGTTCACTACTTTGTCCGATCTTGAAGTGACGTTACAGGACTACACTGTCTGTTCAGGATTGCTACATGGACCGTCTCTGCTTCCCTATAAGCTGAGTAGAACGACCTGTGAATACTTACCCGTCCTTACTTATCTTCTGCCTTGTCCTCTTCCAGTCCTCCTCCTCGTCTGTCCCCGGTGGCTTGGTCGAATCCTCGTATGTCTCTGCCGCTCTGACGCTGCACATCTCCAGGATCTGTCAAGACAGAGAGAGACTGATTGTGATTGACATTCCTATTACTTTAACCTCACGAATTAACACTCACCAAGTCCGAAGAATCTGAAACCGATTGCTGTTTGCTGTTCACCCTGTAAATAAACACCTTGTGATTTCACTTACCTTCTGTGTCCGACCCGTTCCGTTACATAACTAAGTCTAACAAAGGTTTCACAACTTTTTAAATGGTTTATGTTTAAAGAAAATAAACAGAATCCTTAGTTTCTAACCTTTATTTATTTTAACAATACTGTTGAACGTAGCATCAAATGATTGCTTACACCACCATTACTAAGGATTCTGACCATGTTGTAATCTTGACATGTATTATTTATCTGGTTAAAACATGTCAGTTTTATTTACTAGTGGATCTAATAAATTATATTTGATAAAATCTTTAGATATTGAGAGTGTATTTTCCATAGGCTAGCTGGGGATTAAATCAGCTGTGCCCATTGGTCAGAACATAGGGGGGTATGTTTTATGTAAATTTTCATGTTACACCTACAGATGACATCACACTGCCACACATACAAACAGCTCTTACAGCTACTCTACCTTAATCAGCTTCACGAAAAGCCACTGGTTGTGAGTCTACAAGCCGAGAAGTTGTTGTGGGATCTCTGAGAAAGACTTTGCTTTTTTTTTTTTACAATGGCTTACAATAATGGTGAGTACTTTTTTAATGATATATGTATATGTTGTTCTCTTTTTAAAAGGGTTTTCTTATGCTGTTTAACTTTAATGTTTAACAGGATTTTAAATTGTATGTGTGTGTACAATTCAGAATACTGTAAGGCCCAGGTTTTTTTTTTTTTTTTATCTATTATTTTGTTGTTTTACAGATTCTTTAGCTGTATTGGTTTCTCAGCCAGGATTTGATATCCTGAATAGAGTCGACAGACCCTCAGAGCCATCTGCGTACACCAGTTCAGGTCAGATCTTGAATACTCTGAAATGTTTGGTGTTGTGTGTGTAGTTGAAACTTTTTTTTAAATCTATTATTTTGTTGTTTTACAGATTCTTTAGCTGTATTGGTTTCTCAGCCATGGTTTGATATCCTGAATAGAGTCGCCAGACCCGCAGAACCATCTGCGTCGACCAGTTCAGGTCAGATCCCGAATACTCTCAAATGTCTGTGGCTGTATGTAGTTTGAACTTTTTAAAACAAATCTTTTTTTTTTTTTTTTGCTTACAGGTTTGTTAGCTCCTGATATAGCTGGACCGGTTTCACAGCCAGGGCATGATAACCCGAATAGTGTTGCCAGACCCTCAGAGCCATCTACCTCGACCTGTTCAGGTCAGGTCTTGAATACTCTGAAATATCTGTGGCTGTATGTAGTTGAAACTTTTTAAAAACAAATCTTTTTATTTTTGTTGCTTTACAGATTCTTTAGCTCCTGATATAGCTGGATTGGTTTCTCAGCCAAGGCTTGATATCCAGAACAGTGCTGCAAGCCTCGCAGAACCAACTACATCAAACAATTCAAAACAGAGACAATCTGTGTTAAAAGCTGACAGCTCAGCTAAACGATGTCAGCTTGACAAATCATCAACAAGGGTTACTACCTCAAGGCTTAGTACTAGAAGACGTCTTGCACCGACACCGGCACATCGTAAACCAACGACAACCCATGAACCAGTTGGTAGGTACACTTATATTTTTAAGAACATAGTATAATGGGTAAAAAACTATTATACTTTAATGTTGTTATTATCTGTATATTTTCCATAGATCACTACAGTGCAGACTTGCTGAGCTCTCTGGATAATGCTGCTAACTGGGATGATGTCTTGATCAAGGGATGGGGACGCCTGTGATGATGCTGTGGTGCCAAAAGCAAAAAGTAGCAGATAGACCTTCAAGCGTTACATATGCTGATAATTTCATGGTGGATATAGATGATCAAGATTTGATATCCGCAGCGGACAGTGTGGCGCCCACAACTGTTACAAATAATATAGAGTTGGTTGAAGCTGTAAAAAGTCAACAGTCTGCTGAATTTAATTCTGTTGAGCATCCTGCTGAACCTTCTACATCAACTATCGATCAAGCTCTACCAGCAAATCAGCAATGTTTTATTCATGAATTACTGCTGGAGGCCCGTGAACATAATCGGCGTGTGGAGGAAAAACTGAAAGAACAAGTTGTCCATAACCATCTTGTGGCTGCACATAACCGTTGTGTGGAGGAAAGGCTGAAAGAACAAGCTGAACATAACCGGCGTGTGGAGGAAAAACTGAAAGAACAAGCTGAACATAACCGGCTCGTGGTTGAACATAACCATCGTGTGGAGGAAAGGCTGCAAGAACAAGCTGAACATAATCGACGTGTGGAGGAAGGGCAGCGTGAACAATTCGAACACATTCGAAGAGTCAACAATTACATTGATATATTACTGATAAACTCTGTTGAACAAGTGCAGATACACAGACTGGTTCATGATCGTACAGACTTTATTGCTGAGCAAGTAAAGAAGATTGACAGCGGACGTCGGGATGAATTCAGAGAACGTCAACTCACGGTAATGCTGCTTTCTAATATTAATAATGCTGTTTTAGGTGGCGGATGTACCTGATAATTTTTTTGTTTACACGTGTAAAGAAATATGTGCGGGGTTTTCATTTTCCTGAGATGATGGATATTCTGTTAACTGCTTTTTGATATGCTTTGTACTGTTAATGCATTTTGCCAAGTGTTATACTGCTGATGCATTTGGGAGGAATAATTTAGTTTTAGGTTATTCACATTGATTGTATGGACACCTACTGTGTAGATGTCGGGGTTTGTGATTGATAATTTCAGATTAATTACTGTTAATTAATCTGAAATTATCTCTGGGACTAAACGGATCTCTGTGCAGCTGGATCCTGGACTTCCTGACAGGCAGATGTCAGGTGGTCAGAATGGGCAACAACACCTCATCCCCGCTGACCCTCAACACTGGTGCTCCTCAGGGCTGCGTCCTCAGCCCACTCCTGTACTCCCTGTACACACATGACTGTACAGCAACACACAGCTCCAACGTCATCGTCAAATTTGCTGACGACACAACGGTGATAGGCCTGATCACTGACAACGAATGGTGTCAAGAGAACCACCTCTCACTCAACATCGACAAGACCAAGGAGCTGGTGGTGGATTTCAGGAGACAGAGCAGAGAACACACACCCATCACCATCGACATGACACCTGTGGAGCGAGTAAACAGCTTCAAATTCCTCGGTGTTCACATCACTGAGGATCTCACATGGTCCGCTCACACAGATGCAGTGCTGAAGAAGACACACCAACGCCTCTTCTTCCTGAGACGGCTGAGGAAGTTTGGAATGAGCCCCAGCATCCTCAGATCATTCTACACCTGCACTGTGGAGAGCATCCTGACCGGCTGCATCACCGCCTGGTTTGGAAACAGCACTGCTGGCAACCGCAAAGCTCTGCAAAGGGTCGTGCGAACTGCCCGTCACATTGTTGGAGGTGAGCTTCCCTCCCTCCAGGACATCTACACCAGGCGGTGTATAAAGAAAGCCCGAAGGATCATCAGTGACTCCAGCCACCCGTCCCACAGACTGCTCTCTCTGCTGCCCTCAGGAAGACGTCTCCGCAGCATCCGATCCCGCACTAGCCGACTGAGGGATAGCTTTTTTCCTCAGGCTATCAGGCTAATGAACAATCAAAATTAATACACCCTACAGCACACTCCCACTTTACAATATACCACGCACTGCACTTTAATTCCATACAGTTCAAACTGGACTACCAGTACACTACTGCACAAATACAACAATCTTTTTGCCAGCACTGGATACCATCCAATGCACATCCATGACATTTGCACATCCGGTTTATATATAATCTGCTGCATCTTCGCATATTACTGTGTGTATATAACGTAGAATGTGTACTACATACTGTGTATGATGTGTATCGGTAACTGTATGTCTGTCTAATAGTACACTGTGTGTACTGAGTATATGTATGTTTATATTACACATTGTCATCTGTATAAGTCTGTACGTATGTATGGTAATGTCTATATGTAAATTGTTTCTGCACTGTCTGGAGCACGCTCTCAAGAATTTCACTCACGAAGGCACATGTGCTGTGGTGATGTGACAATAAAAGTGATTTGATTTGATTTTGATTTGATTTGTTAATTACTATTAAATTCAGATTAATTACTATCTATATAGCCATGCTGTCAGTGCTGCCTGGTGGTTATTAACTTTTTAAATTATTGATTGGCTTATTTACTATGCATCTGTAATCAGATGAATATATTTCTAAAATAAATCTTGTAAATATGGCTGTAAAAGAGTGCGTTCAGATGATGATGATTTACATTGCTATCAATCAGAGTATGAACAGAGAGGTTCTGTAAGAGCTAGACATGATCAGACAGATATAGTTGAGCAGTTACAGGGCATAATCAATCAACAGATTGAGGTTTTTGGACCAGGCTATGTAAATCTAGCAGACCGGTTAGAGAGTTTTGTACAAACACAAAGGCCTATTAACGACCAGTATGGGCCAATTTTAAATGGCATTCCTGAGTTGGCATCGAATTTGGCATTACAGAATCTAATTACCCGCTGAAGCTGAATTGCTAGATTCAACTGATCCTAATCTTTGTGAAAGACTAGAACAGCTGATTCGCATGCATGTCTGTGATTCTCAACAGACAGGTAGTGGGTTAATTAATAATTCTGCAACAGATTTTCAGATTCCACAGGGCCCCTTACAGGTTTAAGTCAGAATGATATTGACAGACTTGTTCGAGATGGCGGTGTTGTAGGTGGATACACTGTAGTACCAAGACCATATTTTAATGGTTTAGAGTTACACAGAGTTCTGAATCTGAGAGAAATATCATCCACAGATCTGGCAGCATACACTACAGGTCCTTCTCAAAAAATTAGCATATTGTGATAAAGTTCATTATTTTCTGTAATGTACTGATAAACATTAGACTTTCATATATTTTAGATTCATTACAACACAACTGAAGTAGTTCAAGCCTTTTATTGTTTTAATATTGATGATTTTGGCATACAGCTCATGAAAACCCAAAATTCCTATCTCAAAAAATTAGCATATTTCATCCGACCAATAAAAGAAAAGTGTTTTTAATACAAAAAAAAAAGTCAACCTTCAAATAATTATGTTCAGTTATGCACTCAATACTTGGTCGGGAATCCTTTTGCAGAAATGACTGCTTCAATGCGGCGTGGCATGGAGGCAATCAGCCTGTGGCACTGCTGAGGTGTTATGGAGGCCCAGGATGCTTCGATAGCGGCCTTAAGCTCATCCAGAGTGTTGGGTCTTGCGTCTCTCAACTTTCTCTTCACAATATCCCACAGATTCTCTATGGGGTTCAGGTCAGGAGAGTTGGCAGGCCAATTGAGCACAGTAATACCATGGTCAGTAAACCATTTACCAGTGGTTTTGGCACTGTGAGCAGGTGCCAGGTCGTGCTGAAAAATGAAATCTTCATCTCCATAAAGCTTTTCAGCATGAAGTGCTCCAAAATCTCCTGATAGCTAGCTGCATTGACCCTGCCCTTGATAAAACACAGTGGACCAACACCAGCATCACTGACTGTGGGTACTTGACACTGGACTTCAGGCATTTTGGCATTTCCCTCTCCCCAGTCTTCCTCCAGACTCTGGCACCTTGATTTCCGAATGACATGCAAAATTTGCTTTCATCCGCTGAGCAGCAGTCCAGTGCTGCTTCTCTGTAGCCCAGGTCAGGCGATTCTGCCGCTGTTTCTGGTTCAAAAGTGGCTTGACCTGGGGAATGCGGCACCTGTAGCCCATTTCCTGCACACGCCTGTACACGGTGGCTCTGGATGTTTCTACTCCAGACTCAGTCCACTGCTTCCGCAGGTCCCCCAAGGTCTGGAATCGGTCCTTCTCCACAATCTTCCTCAGGGTCCGGTCACCTCTTCTCGTTGTGCTGCGTTTTCTGCCACACTTTTTCCTTCCCACAGACTTCCCACTGAGGTGCCTTGATACAGCACTCTGGGAACAGCCTATTCGTTCAGAAATTTCTTTCTGTGTCTTACCCTCTTGCTTGAGGGTGTCAATGATGGCCTTCTGGACAGCAGTCAGGTCGGCAGTCTTACCCATGATTGCGGTTTTGAGTAATGAACCAGGCTGGGAGTTTTTAAAAGCCTCAGGAATCTTTTGCAGGTGTTTAGAGTTAATTAGTTGATTCAGATGATTAGGTTAATAGCTCGTTTACAGAACCTTTTCATGATATGCTAATTTTTTGAGATAGGAATTTTGGGTTTTCATGAGCTGTATGCCAAAATCATCAATATTAAAACAATAAAAGGCTTGAACTACTTCAGTTGTGTTGTAATGAATCTAAAATATATGAAAGTCTAATGTTTATCAGTACATTACAGAAAATAATGAACTTTATCACAATATGCTAATTTTTTGAAAAGGACCTGTATATTTGTGCAAAATGTACTGGCAGAGATGGTGTCATTTTCCAGACAGATGGCTGGTGATGGCGGTTTTATCAACATTAGCCTAAGAGGTCCCAGTCTGAAACGTGATGTGAACACTGTATTGTCCCCTGGTAATGATTACAATGAGCAGATTTTTGTAGACCAGTTTGAAGCTGTAATGCAGAGTAATGACTGTGTAATGGCCGATGACTCTTTACAATTACATGTGTCCATAGCCAGAAGTAAGAGTGGCGGGGTTCGTAGGAAGATTACTGATATAGCCCATGATGAAGTGATTAAGAGAAAAAAGATGCACTTATTCTGTCCAAACAATGTTGCAAACAATTTGTGCTTTGCTATTTGTTTAGCACATTTTCTTGAACCGCAGACAACATACCAGGACTTAGAAAGAAGGGCTATGGTCATACAGAATGCTGCTGGTTTCACATTGCAGAGCCTGATAGGTTTTAACGATGTTGCAAAGTTTGAGAAGGCGTTAAAAATAAAGATTGTGGTTTTTCACAGAACTAGTGACGGCCAATTAGAAAAGTATAAAACCCATGAAAAACCGCATCACAAAACTGTGTTTCTGTATCTCCACGACAGGCATTACTACATGATAAAGACACTCACAGCATTTATTGGTTCAGATTATGTGTGTGAATACTGTTATGTAGGTTCTAAAAATAGACAGAGTCATGAATGTAAATTTGCATGCTCTGTTTGCAATGACAGGGAATGTCACAAATACCCCAAAAACACAATACATTGTCCAGACTGTTTACGATTTTGCAAAACACAATATTGTTTTAACACCCATAAACGTCCAGCTGGGGGTAATGCGTCAGGTAGACCCCCTTGCGATACTGTTAAATACTGCAGTAAATGCAGTAGACGTTATTACATTGCTGCAAGCAATCCGCAGCCACACAAATGCCCTGCTGAACTTTGTCTGTATTGTGGCGATAATATAAGTCATGGAGGTACTCATGAATGTTTCATACAGCCTACCCCGCCTAAAGAGCTTGACACCCGCTACATCTATTATGATTTTGAAACACGCAGCGATAATGGTAAACATGTTGCTAATTACGCTTGTGCCACGACTTTTGATGGCAAGAAGTATGAATTTAGTGGTGAAGACTGTTTGAAACATCTCATCAATAAGTTTAGAAAGCCCAAATTTAAAAAATACACACTTGTAGCACACAACACTTCAGGCTTTGATCATTTTTTAATACTAGAGTATTTTTGCAAAGCAGGACTTAAACTCAAGATTGTCATGCAGGGGTGTAGATTAGTCTTCATATTTGATGAGACGACCAAGCAACGGTACATCGACAGCTATTCGTTCTTGCCTATGGCTTTAGCGAAGACATGTGCAGCGTTAAATCTGACCACCACTGAGAAGGGTTACTTTCCCCATCTTTTCAATAGGTTGGAGAATCAGAGCTATGTAGGTCCCTACCCCTCTAAGCATTACTACGGTTACGACAACATGTCAGACAGTGCTAGAGGTAAATTTGACCAGTGGTATGATAAACTTACAGGAAAGATCTTTGACTTCAGGAAAGAGATTGGACTGTACTGTATGAATGATGTAGTTTTACTACGTGAAGCATGCATGAAATATAGAGAGGAGTTTATACACTGTACACAAATTGACCCTTTCAGCTACACCACCTTGGCATCATGTTGCATGGGTGTGTTTAAGACACAATTCCTCAAGCCTAACACAGTAGCATTGACCCATAATAATGCTTACATACACCAACACAAGACATTCTCAAATGTTTCGATTGAATGGCTTGAATATGTGAAAAAGACATGTGGTGTAGACATCCACCACGCCCTTAACCATGGTGAGATGAAGTTTGGGTCATATTATGTTGACGGCTATTATGAGAAAGATGGTGTGAGAAAGGCTCTAGATTTTGCAGGCTGCTATCATCATGGGCATAACTGTCGTTATGGAGCCAATTATATTCACCCTCAATCCAAAATTCCTTTTGGAACACTCATGACTCATGACATTCAATGACAGGGTTGAGGTTTTGCAGCGTGTTTACCATTTAGACACCGAGCTTATGTGGGAATGTCAATGGGTTAGTCTTAAACAGACAGACCCTCATGTAATTGATTTTATGTCTACTTATTCAGCACCAGAGAGACTGAAACCACGTGCTGCACTTTTTGGGGGCCGATGCAATGCTTACAAGCTGTACCAGAAAACTGCTGATGGTGAGAGGGTTAGATATGTCGATTTCACTAGCCTCTACCCATATTGCCAGGCTCGGAAGAGCTATCCTATCATCCAGAAATAATTTTCAGTAATTTTGAAAATCTTGAAAATTATTATGGCATTGTCAAAGTTAAGATGCTCCCTCCTCGAAAATTACTCCACCCTCTTCTCCCCTACAGGTGTGCAGAAATTGATGTTTCCTCTATGTCACACCTGTGCGGAAGAGCAAAGTAATGTCTTACCTTGTACGCACACTGATGATGAAAGAGCAATTTCAGGAAACTGGGTCAGCCTTGAATTGTTAAAAGCCATTGAAAAGGGTTATGTAGTGGTTGAGATCTATGAAGTGTTGCATTTTTCACAGAGATCTGACAGTCTGTTTTGTGATTATGTGAAGACATTTTTACAGTTTAAACAGCAAGCCTCTGGCTACCCCTCAGATGTGATCACCGAGGATGACAAAAGGGCGTACATCGAAGACTATCATAAAAAAGAGGGGATTAAACTTGATGCTGAAAAGATCGCTCATAACCCTGCTCAACGATCAGTTATGAAATTACTTTTGAACAGTCTTTGGGGGTGCTTCTCTTTACGCGAGAATCTCCTCACTTCTAAACTTTTGAAAAACCCACAAGATTTTGCTCATTTCATCTTTGGATGTCAGTACGAGATTAAGTACTTCACGTTTTTGTCTGACAATGTTGCATTGGTACAGTATTGTCATGCAGAAGGGTCTTTTTACGAGACTCGAGATGTTAATGTCTTTATTGGTGCTTTTACAACAGCCCATGCTCGACTAGAGCTGTACGATCTCATGGATAAGCTGGGGGATAGACTTCTCTATAGCGATAGTGTCATCTTTGTATCTAGAGAAGGATACTGGGAACCTCCACTAGGTCCATATCTAGGTGAACTGACCGATGAGATAGGCAGTGATGATTATATCACGGAATTCTGCTCAGGTGGACCCAAAACATATGGGTACAGAACCGCAAAGGGTAAAGTTTGCATGAAGGCTAAGGGGATAACGTTGAATTCAGAAAATTCCAAAGTTATCAGATTGGACTCTTTGATCAGTCTTGTTCACAGCTATGTAAATTCATCTGACAGCACTCGTCACATACTGGCCCACACAGACAGCATTGTGAGAAATAAAAAGATGCTCACATTGCATAACAAGTCAGTTGTTAAAAGATTCAGGGTTGTGTATAACAAGCGTTTACTTCTCCCTGATTATAGCACACTACCATATGGCTACTGACAACGTTTTTGGTTATCGAGGGGTGAGGGATACAGAGGGATTTGATCTGCGGTTTCAACACCCTTTTTCAATGGTTATAAGTGGCCTGTCATGCTCGGGAAAAACGTTTTTTTGTAAAAATGTTGTTACAAAATGCAAAAAGATTGATTTCTAAAAATGTTGAAAACATTGTGTACATTTATGATTGTTGGCAATCATTGTATGATGAATTGTTGAAAATGTATGATATTAAATTTATTGAAGGTATCCCACAGACCCTGAATGATGATTAGCTGTTCCCACCCAACAAAATAATTTTTTTGATTTTGGACGATGTTATGAAACATGCTAGCAGTAATTCTGAGGTTGAACGAGTTTTCACACAATATGTTCATCACAAAAATTTAAGTGCCCTGTATATTGTACAGAATTTATTTTTTCAGGGTAAATCTAGTAGGACCATCAGCTTGAACACAAATTATTTGGTGTTGTTTAAAAATCCCAGAGACCTTACCCAAATTAATGTTTTAGCAAAACAAATGTATCCTTCAAACACAAAATTTTTCATGGAGTGTTATCAAGATGCAATCAGCGAACCTTATGGTTACCTTATGATTGATTATAAAGCTAAAACCCCTGAGCAGTACCATCTCAGAACTGCTTTGCTTTCACAATATCCAGTGGTATATCTCCAGAAAATAAAATAGTGACACTATTTTAGGGAGAAAATATGTCTGCAAGACTTTTAAGAAACCTGTCTCTTTTGAAACTACTATTAAAAGGTACACCAAAACAAAGGCGTGTTATTTTACAGACAGCTTCAGATGAGTTCATAGCAGCATTGTGTGAACTAGCTCTCAATGTCCTCTTTGGTAATGTACCACTTACCCCACAGCAATACCAGAAACTGAAGAGGAGAAAAGCCGAGATCACATTTGTTGCAAATAAAAAGATTGGGGTAAGGAGAAAGAGACAGATGATCAACCAACAGGGGGGATTTCTTCTACCACTTTTAAGTGTTGCAATACCCTTTATAACCAGTTTGGTTGCATCTAAATAATGTCTGGGATGAATTATGCAGAGAAGATGTTTATTGTTTCCGCAACACCAGTTGGATAGTTTGAGAACATCTAGCCAGCGTGAGTCTTTACAACAGGTTGTGGAGAATGATCTGGACATGACTATAAGAAATATTTTGTACAAGAATGATCTGGAGCCATATGAGAAGGCCAAGCTGTACACAGCTGTTTTGCAGAGGTATTTAACGATTGCTAGGATGGGGGATAAGGAAACAAATACATTAACTTTAAGCTTGCCGACACCAGATGGGGCTGATAAATTACAACCCTCACCTCATAGCACAGATAACCATGCCCCTACAGATGATGTTGTGGATGAAGTTTTAAAGAATGTTCCACAGAGGAGTGTGAAAAATATTCGTTACATTTTAGATAAAATGTCTAAAACTAAAGACATCGCTTCATGGACTTCCACGGGAGAGTTTGTGTTTAATGGTAGAACAATCGAAGGTTCACATATACGGGACTTAGTAAAAAACAGCTCCACAGAAGATTGCGGATGAACGAAGACCAGCAGGATGGTATGAGTTTCTGGAGGCATTTGCAACACTAAATATACCATATTCGACAATAGCAAATAATTATATTAGACATGTTATTAACTCTTTCAAAACCAAAACCCCTTCAACAAGGAGTTCATCTGAAAAGAGTAAAAAACCCAAAACCTCCTTAAGGCGAGACACGGCAGGCAAAAACATCGTTTTTTTTTTATTGGTCAATTTTGAGATTTTTGGATATTTGTCTTCAATAACATGTCTTCTTTCAGATTTGTGGTGAAAAAAAGTCAGAAATACACATTTAGGTCTTTATTTTACTGCACTTTGTCTGTTTGCGTCTGTAGATTTCTCATAAATTCAACAAAAGTTGGCGTTCTAAATCAACATGCTGCTCCGCGATCTCTGCCTGTACCCAGTCATCACGTATACTGCTGGAAAGCTCTCTCTCTTCTCTACAATGCTGTCGGATCCAAATATGGTTATTTCCTTTCTATCAGCAACCAATCGTGAAAGTAAAAGAGGGGATTTAACTCTAAATGCGCAATCTCATTGGCTGAAGACAATTTCTGACAACGTGATTCGTTCAGAATCGTCACATGACATGGTATGCGTTGACGCTTCCTTGTTTGGTTAAGCTTTCCGCGGGATCTTTTGAGTGAATTAATGAAAATGACTTCGCGTCAATCATCGAAAAGAGTACAGCAGTTGTCACTTGCAAGGGGGAAAAGGAAAATTAGTGATGGATTACCCAGTGAAATGCCCGCCTCGGGAAGCGCATCTGAACGTAAGCTGTCGATGGGAGGTTTAGAATTTCTAATGTCAGAAATAGCCCAATACGTGTGGCTGTTACCACCTTCTAACATATTATAACATTACTGTAACAATATTTGTTTTATATGGATGAAATATTTATTTATTTATAAGATTTATAAGAATAGAATAAAGTGCCATCTCATTCATTATGTTGTGTTGTGGTGGTCAGTTTTACTTTTACAGTACAGATTTCTGTGTGCTGTATCTATAAAAACAAAACAAATGAACAGTTATTGATACAATACACATTTCATTTTAGCGGCAGAAATTGAGAGAGGTATTGAGTCACTTCACAGGACCAGGGAGCAGGTCAGGCAGGCTTATGCAGATATTGATGCAGATGTGGCAGAGTTGCTGAGAGAGGATGCAGATGCGGTGATAGATATCAGTGTGTCTTTTGATGGCACTTGGCAGAAAAGAGGGTTCACATCACACTATGGGATCGGGGTGTGCATCCATATTTTTACGGGACTGGTGATCGACTTTGAGGTTCTATCCTCCTATTGCCATGCTTGTGCCCTTAAAGAAGCTGCCAGGCATGAGGGAAAGATTACAGATGAGGAAATTGACAGCTGGAGAGAAACGCATGATTGTGCACAAAATTTTAGGGGCTCAAGCAAGGCTATGGAGCAGGAGGCAGCGAAGAGGATGTGGGCCAGGTCTGTGAGTCGCCACCAGCTGAGATACATTCAGATGCTGTCAGATGGGGACAGTGCTGCATTCAGGGAGGTGGTATCCCTCAACCCATACCCTGGGCATGAGGTAGTAAAATTAGAATGCATCAACCATGCCCATAAGCGTATGGGCACAGCACTACGAAAATTAAGTGCTGAACGCAAATTGGGGGGGAAGGGTCTGGGAAAATTAACGGCCAAAAAATGTAAAACATTACAAAATTATTACAGGGGGGCAATTTTAAATAACCAGGGTTCCATAGAGAAAATGAAAAATGAGATCTGGGCTGATCTCCTCCATAGCATGTCCTGTGACGAAGTCCCCTTGCACACCAGGTGCAACCTGTCCTGGTGTTGGTATAGGAGAGCGGAGGAAAATGGAGAAACTCCAGAGAGCCACAGGCTCCATGCAGGAAACTTTTTGTCTCGGGAGGTGGGCCAGAAGCTGATACCTGTATACCACCGCATGTCAAGTGACAGCCTGCTGCAGCGCATGCAGCATGGTGGCACTCAAAATGCGAATGAGTGCCTCAACTCCGTCATTTGGGCCCGCTGTCCAAAAACAGTGTTTGTAGGTAAGAGTAGAGTTGAGGCAGCTGCAAGTATGGCCATTTCAACTTTTAATGAGGGGGCCTCTGCCATGCTTGCCATTATGGATAAGCTTTGGCTGGAAAGCACTGTCGTTACCGTCACCACCATCAGGGAAACCGACATGCTGAGGATCACAAAAGCCGAATCCATCCGGTCTGAGAGTGTAAAACGTTGCAGAAAGACTCTGAGCACAGCTAAAAAGCTGAAAAGGCATCAGCAAGAGAGGGGTGAGGGGCCTACATATGGTGCAGGCATGGAGAGCTAGGCTTTCAACCCTCATGGGTGAATTTTGTGTTCCGATGGACATAGATGACTAGAGTTGCAGTTCTGATGATAAGTTTGTGTCTGTATTTGTGGTTCTCTGTGGTTAGTTGAAGGTCTTATTTGGCCTCATTATGTTGTTTTATTCAGTTGTCATTGTTCATGGTCTACATTGTTATAAACAATTACTTGGCCAGTTGTTTTGCTTGTTAGCAATGTTTTCATATAAAAATGTGTGGATTTTTACAATATAAATCTTTAAAGCCCGTTTTCTCAAAATGACTTTTCTCTCATACTCCAAGTCCGAAATCTCCACTTCAGTAGCACCTGTATACACCAAACTTTCCAGTCTTGTACCTAGTTATATTATGAAGACAATTACAGAGGGATTTGTAAATATATTATTCCTAGCCTGATTTATATAACATTTTATTCCAAAAAACATGGCGAAAATACATTTTTTAAGGCTATTGACAGTATATTCTGATTTACAGGATAACAAAAGTAGATATCCATAAATCCCTCTGTAATTTTTTTCCCATCTCATATGTGAACACAATGAAAAAAGAATTTTGAACCTGGCTTTATCCAATTCTGAGATTTCGTTTTTTTAAATATATGCAAATTAGCGCATATTTAATTAGATAATGACTAATTTGCATATTTAAACATAAAATTACAGAAACTTTGTAATACATTTTTTTCTCATCTTAATGTAGGTAATCAACTGGGAAAGTTTCATGGTGATATCTGCTAGTTAAAACTTTTACCCTATTCACCTGTAGTGTCTCGCCTTAATGTTATGGTTTGCTCCATGAAGCAATGCAGGAACTCATGGCTGAGTCGAAAATAGAATCTTTAATAAAATAAGAGTTTCAGGATACAAGAAAACAATCTTTAAACAACGTTAACATAACTTTACATAACATTAAGACACGACAGCAACGTGAGGAGAACTGAGGACCTTTAAAGGGAACAGGACAAAGGAACAAACAAGATAATTAATTCAACACAGGTGATGAGAATGATTGATACTTAACTAATGACAGGAAAAAACAAATATGGGCAAAAGGGAAACTAGACAGAAACTAAACCGTGACACTTAACGCCGAGTTCATCCAAAAAGAATAAAAAAACAAAGAGAACTCTCCTGAGCACCCCATCATCCAATTATTCAGAAGATACAGTTTTCAAATCACCTGTTCTTGACAGGAGTCAGTGGTTAAGTTTTTAATATGTTTAATGTGTGTTTCAGTGCGCAATCTTGTGATTACCAGTGTTGTAGCTGTAAATAAAGAATCAAGGAATAAAGAAATCAGAAAAAAGGAAATCTGTTTTCTTGTGTTTTATTGAAAATTATTAAGCATTACATGAATATTTCACCAGTTTGTACACATTGTACACATTTGAAAACTTTTTCATTACAATAAGACAACTTTAGTTTTTTCACAAAATTTGACACTATTTGTCATTTTTTATGAAATCATCAGCGTACAGACTCATCACACGTTCATAATTCCAACCCTTTGCCATATGCTAGAGAAAGAATACACAATGCTGTTGTAACCCAGGCTACTTAAGGGTTATAGCATATATATATATTGATCTGAATTGATGAGGTTCACAAAAGTAGATAATTGAAGATTGGTTTTAACACATACTTTTCATAGAATAAATTGTTTGACAAAAATAATTTGTAATATTTAAACAAGTCATCTGTTTAGCCAATTGGAATTCTGTTGGTGGGGACCGCCCACTTGCTGACACAGCAGATTGCGCAAGACCTGAGAGGGGAGAAGACTGAGAATAATTCGCTAGATTTAACGGTTAAGGAAGCAGAAATAATTGAGTGAAACTTTGAAAATAATCTTTAACACTCTTCACATCAGTTGAAAGAGGAAGCTATTGAGTGGATTCAGTTGTTATTTTGCTTCTGTGATGATTGATGGGTTAATTACATCGTGGTATTGCTGGAAAGTGAATATCTGGACGTGGTCAGGTTTTTTTTCCTGAGTGGAGACTGATTTCCTTTGATAGTGAGCCAACCTATTCGAACACTGGAAAAGAAAGAAGAAAATTCATCCTACAGGACCAGGAGAGTTTCGTGATTCAAATTTTTTTTTTTTTTCTTTTTCCTGCTCAAGGTAAAACTATTCATGCACAGAGACTCTGTTTTTCCTATATGGGACTGAGAACTGTCTGAGTTAATTAGAAGAAGGAACTGATATAAGTTTGGGAACATTTGGAAATCAAACTTATTGTGTGATATCACAAAATTGTTGTTGAATTTGAAGAAACTGTTGTCACTCTCCTGTTGTCACAGAATGGCCCGTCTTCACCTTCACTGATCACTTTCACCTGTTCCTTATTAATCATCATGCGCACCTGATCCTTTTCACCACAGTCATTCAGAGCAGGATAAAGGCACTCACCTCAGTCACCACATTCGTCCGATCTTGAAGTAACATGCTGCAAGCTGTTGTGACTACAAGGACTGACCTCGTACGAAGCTACTGGCTGAGTATGCTACCTGAAATTCCCTACCTGTCTTCCTTACCTTCTGCCCTGTTCCTCTTCATCCTCTTCGCTCTCAGGATCCAGCTCCTGGTGAACGCCGTCTTCCCCAAGCTCTCTGGTACTCCAGTTATCCACGGACCTGCAAAGAAAGAATGGACTGTTAGAATCCTGACGATCTATCACCAAACTCACGGAGAATCACCACTCACCTATTTCCACGTCGTCCACCTTAGCTATGTGTTCACCAACTCTGTTAATAAACCCTTTCACTTGAACCACTCACCTCTGTGTCCTGCAGTTCCATTACATCTGTTGAGTACATGGTAAATGTAAATTGACAAGTGAAATTGACAGTGATTTGATCAGTGTGATTTGTCCTTTTATTTATTTTCATTGTATTGATGTAATTTACTTTTAATTGTTTTATTTATTTTATTGTAAGTGTTTACTCATAAGAAGGGGAAAGGCCTGCAATTGAGGAAAAATTTATAAGCATTCTATATACTTACCTTAATTGTGGTTTTCTGTCGTCCTTCAGCAATCACTTTCCACATTCATAGCCGAACATACTGGACTTCTGATTTCTTAATTGGTCTATAAAAGTGATAATCTAAATTACAAGTAGTACAACCCGTTACATAACATTGGCGAGCCAGCCAGGAGGTGGTGCTGTATTGCTGAGGACAGGTAGTTGATTAAAATCCAGTTTGGTGTTCAGACTAACCAATTCATTGTCAAAATGGATGTAGTTGATCAGGAAGGAATTAAAATCCCAAATGCTGTGATAGTTAGTGGGGCAACTGGAACAGCAGATGATGAAGAATTTATGAAAATCCTGCAAGAACATGGTACTATTGTTAGGCCAGTCAAAATTCAAGATCTTGAATCTGAGTTTCACCGTGACTTGATTATTGAGTTTGACAGTGGCTGTGCTTTACAGTCTTTAGAGCCCCTGTTGCCATACACTTACCAGCTGACCTGTGATCCAAATGTCACTTACATAGTGAGATCTTTATCCAGTGTTTACACACGACAGTTGGGGGGCAGTGCTACCAGATCGTACCTAGAGGGATTAAAAGAAATTACAAAACTCAGTGGGGCAAATTTTGAAGAAATGTTGAGTGAAATGCTGACAGAAATGAGTGCTGTAGTTCTTCCTGCAAGCTCTACATCTGAAGCCGCTGACGAAACCCCTATTAGGTCATCTGTTCAAGAGCCACTTGAAGGCAAAGCAACTATCGCTCAGCCTTGCCAAGAAGGAACCCAGCAGACCCACCCTGCTGCTGCTTATGTGGCTAAGAGTTCAGTTCTTACTTCGCCCACGATACTTAACCCACCTGAAGTGCAGAGGCTGGTTGTTGAGCATGTGGTGAGGGGTGGAGAAGCTATTGCTCAGGTGCACACACCTATGCGACTCAGATTATTTTCTGGGAGGAAACCTCGACCTGCCAACGAGACAGATTATGACACGTGGCATTCTTTTTAGATTAGATTAGATTAGATTCAACTTTATTGTCATTGCACATGTAAGGTACAGGGCAACGAAATGCAGTTAGCATCTAACCAGAAGTGCAATAAGCAGAGGTACAGGATATACAGTGCCTACAATATGTTACATATGTACAGAATATACAGATAAGGCAGTAAATACAATGGATGTGGACTTAAAGCATATTGGCACCGTTGCTTGGGTGAGTGACATGTTGAAAATGTTTGTGAAGACCCCTGCGAGCTGCCCTGCACATGTCCTGAGCACACGTCCAGGAATGCCATCGGGGCCAGCAGCCTTGCATGCATTGATCCAGCTCAATGCTGTGCAGACATCTGTGGAGGTGAGTTTGAGGGTCTGATGGTCTCCTGAGAGTGTGATCTTGGTGGCTGTCTCCTTGTTGTTGTTGTCAAAGCGAGCATAAAAGTCATTTAGCTCGTTAAGGAAGGTGACGTCTGTGACCGTCGGAGTGGAGTTGCATGGCTTGTAGTCACTGATGACCTGGATGCCCTGCCACATGCGCCGGGGGTCAGAGTTGGAAAAATGCTTCTCTACTTTTAGTTTGTAGCAGTGCTTGGCCTTCTTGATGCCCCTCTTCAGGTTAGCCCTGGATATGCTGTAGGCCTGAGCGTCATCTGATCTGAAAGCAGTGTTGCGGGCTTTCAGCAAGAGCCGCACTTCCTTGTTCATCCATGGCTTCTGATTAGGGTACGTTGTGATCTGTTTCTCTGTTGTAACACTGTCAATAGAGGTATTGATGTAATCCAGTACAGAGGTGGTATAGATATCAATGTCCGTGTGAGAGCCACTGGCAGCCTGAGAAGCAAACATACTCCAGTCCGTGTGTTGAAACTTGTCCTGAAGTACAGACTCTGCTCCCATTGGCCACACTTTGATGGTCTTCACTGATGGCTTCACACGGTTGATGAGGGGTGAATACTTGGGGGTGTGAAACAGTCGATCTTGGGGGTGAGAAACAGTCGATCTAGTGTCGATCTTGTTCTGAAGGATGCTGCAATATCTGATCTTCATGGTTCAAGAAAGATCCTAGACAGTCTTTTGCTCCCAGCTGCTGATGTTATTAAACATTTGAGTCCTGATGCTGCCCCATCAGCTTACCTGCAGTTGCTAGATTCTGCTTTCGCTACAGTAGAAGATGGTGACAAACTTTTTGCTAAATTTATGAACACTTTGCAGGATGCAGGAAAAAGACCTTAAGCTTACCTGTATAGGTTTCAGGCAGCCTTGAGTGTGGCCATCAAGCGTGGTGGTGTTTCGGCCAGTGAAGCAGACCGACATCTCTTAAAGCAATTCTGTCAGGGTTGCTGGGATGATGGTTTAATCACTGACCTGCGATTGGTGCAAAAACGAGATGACCCTCCTTCTTTTGCACAGCTGTTATTGATGTTACGTACTGAAGAAGATAAACATGCTGCAAAAACCATGCGCATTAAGCAATATCTAGGTAGTACTAAGCAGCGTGCGCTGGTGCATACTCAGAGGACCTGGGTATCTGATGAACCAGAGCAAACTACAGCTTCCAGCATGCTGTCATTGGCAACAGAAGCTAAATAGCTGAAAAAACAGACAGCCACTTTACAGAGTCAGCTGGCGACTTTTCACAGGTCTCAAAGAAATCTGTGTTGCAAGCAGTAGATCGGAAAGCTTCTGTCACAGAGAAATATTCAAGTGAGCAGAGTGCTGTATCTACTGTGAATCGTAAACAAGCTGACAAACCCAGGCCATGGTATTGCTTTAAATGTGGGGAGGATGGCCATATTGCCGCCTCTTGTGAGTCAGAACCCAACCCAGCACTTGTGGCTGAAAAGCGTAAACTTCTGAGAGAGAAGCAGTCCCAGTGGGAGTCTCAAAACATAGAAAAAGGTCCTTTAAACTAGAATCAGTTCCTGTTGCGGGACGATCAGGGACTGAAGTATCGAAGTGTCCCCCTAAAACCAAAGCCTCCATACAAAGCCATCATTCTAAGATGGAAATTACCAAGTTGATTGGGTTGAATGGGTTGATTGGTGAGAAATGTATTGCACAAGTTACTATTACAGGGCAGGAATGTAACTGTTTAATCGACACTGGCTCACAAGTTACCACTATTCCTTTGTCTTTTTATGAGCAATTCCTTTCAGAATACCCTATCAATTCCCTTTCTGACTTGCTGGAGGTTGAAGGTGCGAACGGTCTTTCTGTGCCCTATCTTGGGTATATAGAACTGAATGTAACCTTTCCTGCAGAGTTCATTGGTTCAAGTGTTGAAGTACCCACCCTTGCTTTGGTGGTTCCAGATCCAAAGTCTCACACTATGCCTTTAATCCTGATAGGGACAAATACTTTGGACACCCTTTATGAGGAACACTTGAAAGTGTGCTCTGTAACTTTCCAGCCTTCTTTGTTTGGCTACAGAGCTGTCTTGAATACCCTCAGATTGCGGTACAAATATGGCACAACGGGTGTCCTCGGTCACGTAAGGTTGAGGGACAAGGTGCCTGAAGTCATGGCTGCTGGCCAAACCGTCGTTTTACAGGGGGAAGTCGTGGCCTAATGGTTAGAGAGTCGGACTCGTAATCCAAAGGTTGCGGGTTCGAGTCTCGGGCCGGCAGGGATTGTAGGTGGGGGGAGTGAATGTCCAGCGCTCTCTCCACCCTCAATACCACGACTGAGGTGCCCTTGAGCAAGGCACCGAACCCCCAACTGCTCCCCGGGCGCCGCAGCATAAATGGCTGCCCACTGCTCCGGGTGTGTGTTCACGGTGTGTGTGTGTTCACTGCTGTGTGTGTGCATGTTGGATGGGTTAAATGCAGAGCACGAATTCCGAGTATGGGTCACCATACTTGGCAGTATGTCACTTCACTTCACTTCACTTACAGGGCATTGCCCATGTGTCTGGGTTTCCAAATGATAAGTGGGTTGTAGTGGAACACCCGTCCATATCTTCTTTACCTGGAGGAATTGTAGTAAAGAACTGTTTACTTACCCTTCCTGCTAGGCAATCTAGTCATCTTCCTGTGGTTCTTACAAATGAGACTGATCATGACATCACTATTCCACAGAGGTGTGTCATTGCAGAAATCCATGCCTTGGAATCAGTGCTTTCTTCTGATAATGCTGTGTTTAAATCAGCTTCCCAAGTTAGTGAGCCTACAGTGATCATAGAGGAAAAGTTCATCTTGAATTTCGGTGATTCTCCGCTATCACAAGAGTGGAAAGATTGAATCACCAAGAAGCTTCGTGAGATGCCAGAAGTCTTTGCTCAACACGATCTGGATTTTGGCCATACACAGAAAATGAAACATTGCATCAAATTACATGATGAGACCCCGTTCAAGCATCGCGCCAGACCAATCCATCTCCGTGACATTGGAGCCGTCAGAAAACACCTTCAGGAGCTTCTTTTAAGCGGAGTCATACGTGAGTCAGAATCCCCTTTCTCATCACCAATAGTGGTAGTCAGAAAGAAAAATGGTGATTTTGGACGACTCTGTATAGATTATCGGAAGCTAAATCTTCAAACAGTCAAGGACGCATATGTCTTGCCAAATCTTGAGGAAACATTTTCAGCTTTAAATGGTTCAAAGTGGTTCACCGTTCTAGACTTAAAATCTGGGTACTACCAGATTGAAGTGGCAGAAGAAGACAAGCCCAAAACTGCTTTTGTGTCCCCTGGGGTTTTGGGAATTTAATCGTATGCCCCAGGGGGTAACCAATGCACCAAGCACTTTCCAAAGGCTGATGGAAAGGTGTATGGGTGACATCAACCTGAAAGAAGTGCTTGTGTTTTGGATGACTTGATTGTGTTCTCAAGAACCCTAGAAGAACATGAGAAACGGTTGCTACAAGTCCTTACTCGCCTGAAGGAATATGGGCTAAAACTTTCGCCGGAGAAGTGCCATTTTTTCCAGACCTCCGTCAGATATTTGGGGCATGTGGTATCCGAGCATGGGGTAGAAACGGATCCTGAAAAGATTGAGGCTATAAAAACCTGGCCATGTCCGAGAAATCTTAAGGAGTTAAGGTCATTCCTAGGCTTTTCAGGTTACTACCGCAGGTTCATTAAAGACTACTCCCAGATAGCGAAACCCTTGAATGACCTTACTTCTGGTTATCCGCCACTGAAGAAAAGCTGTAAAAAGGCTGAGAAAGAACATCACTATCATGATCCGAAAGAGCTTCGGCTCATGATAGTGATAGTCGTCCTTCAGCAATCACTTTCCACCTTCATAGCCAAACATACTGGACTTCTGATTTCTTAATTGGTCTATAAAAGTGATAATCTAAATTACAAGTAGTACAACCCGTTACACTGTCCACATGTGTCTGATGAAAAATCTTGGACTCGTCTAGCAGAGTATTGTACAGACGATGTATTAAGGTTTAGAAAGTCTTTAATCATTGTCGGGAAGCGATAGTGGTCTGGTTTATTACCAAAGCTGTCATAAAAACATCCTACATGATGTTTGTTTATGTAAATGGACACCCAGTGTTCCCCGGGAAGTTGCGACGGGTGCGTATTTATAACAACCATTGATGGTAATATTCTTAATGGCGTTTTAGGTAGGTAGTCGCATGGTAGCACACCAAGAAAATGAGTGTTACATGAAATCTTATCCAACACAGCTGTGAGTTGGAAGGGTTCATATTTTATTAATAGTAATTGATCAACACCTGTCTGTGGTTTGACACTTGTATGAGACTGTCGAATATAGCATAAACAATTAAATTAATTTTGCGGGGAAGTGGTTGTCTAAAGCACACTTCTAGTCTCATATTACCAGCCTTGATAATCAATACGTGCTGCCCACAATCCTCATCTGGTGTGAGGTTGAACACGTAGAGCGTATAGCCTTGTAGGAAGTCAATAGATAGAGCCTGATTTTTGAGATGTTTTCCAGAAGCCAGTACTAGCTGGTAAAATTCGTGCACCGCAGAACCACTACCATATTCAGGTTGAAGAGGCTTTGAGGGGTACTGATGTCCGTCAACATATAAGGCTAAAACTTCTACGGCATAATGTTTAAATGCAAAGGAGTTTTTATTATAGGATCCTGTAAATGCATCATTATCAACCATCGCTAGAACCACAGATTTCGGTAGAGTTCCTAAAAATAGGTTTTCTTGATTGCAGACACGAGAGCCTGCAGGAATTGAGAAGTTTTTGAGGCTCACTCTATCTATGGGATACTTGGCTGTGGTTGAGAGCAGTGCTTGTGCATGGCCTAATCTTACAGCTGGTGATACGTTCACTTTTTTCACAAATAGTGAGGCCGATACGATGTTTAGTTTATAAGCTACTGCGTCACTTCTCATCAAGCAGAATTCATCTTTACTTCTCGTCATACGAATTTTAATATCAACCCCGTTAAGCATCAGTTTTTCTTGAAAGAAAATATCACTGTGAACGGGGGCTAGTAGCTCCACAACATTACTGGCGTTGGTAAAAGCCGCCCTCTTTGTCAACCCTTGATTTTCCCCAGCAGGATTCGCCACATCCATATGACCCGCACTGTCCTTGTAAAAAAGCCCCGCAGAGAAAAGCGTTTCCAGAGTGTTTTTGTCATAATTAAGAAGACACTCAATAAGGCAACGATAAGGGTGTGTGCTTGTGCTCTGCGATATCAAATGGTCCCCCAATGATACATCTACTTGTGAAAATATCATTGCTCCAGCATAGTTGATGAGACCCACAGGGGATCCATCTGCAATATCGGTCCCATCAGGATTAGTGATTTTGACCCGTAAAAACAGCAATGTGTTGTTCAGGTCGATATAATCCTCACCAGTCCCAGCAATAAAAAACTCCAATGGTGCTGTGTCTGAAATCGCTGATAATGGCGGCACCTCTATATAGGTATTTTTTTCAATAGCTGTTTGTGTCAGCGTTACTGTGAACAGATCGAGTTCAGATTTGATACATTCTTCTGACATGTTGTGTAATAAGGCCATGATCTAGATTATTGTTTTGACAGATCTCTTCGTCTTTGCTGCTGTAATACGCTTTGCCATCACTTTGCGCTTGCGTTTTACGACTGAGGATTTCTTAGTAGTGCGCCTTCTTTTCTTTGGTGTTTGACCACTCCTCCTGGTCCCCGGTGGTCTAGATATTCTTTTTTGCGAGACATCACCATTAATCCAGACCCATCTTGAGTATTATTGTTGTTAAAAGAATGTGTTAACGTATTGCTAACAACATCACTTAGTATGTTTTTGGCAGCTGATTTAAGATGCGGTTTCGCTATGTTAAACCCTCGCTTTAGTAATGGTATAGCCATTCTAAAGAGACCTCTAAATATACCGCCCAACCCAGGCCCATACATTACACTATAGATTTTATTTTAGGCAAGTCGTGATGATTTGAGAAGGCTAAATTTATCAAACATAGGCTATGATCAGCCTCTGTCTGCCGCTTGCCGCTTGGTCGTTACTTTAAAAAACAAAAACTTAGGACTTATTACTATTTAACAAACAAAATGCTCCAAACGTTTCTCTAAATTAACTTCATAAAAAAACGAAACAAAATATAATAATTTTGCCATTACATACAAAATTGAACTATTTTAATAGCCGAAATAGTAGTATCTCCAGCTGTTTTGGGAGAAGGGGGAAAAAGGTGGGCTTGGGTCGGACTCGGGCCGGTAATTCTGATAAGCTGTCGGACACGGGTCGGGCTAGGGCCTGAGCGTCTCGGGCCAGGGCCGGGGTAGGGCCTAAATTTGAAGCCCGTGCAGGGCTCTAAGCCAAGGTGGAGCCGATGGTTCGGAGGACCGAGATGGATTCCAGGACTCGGAGGCTGAAGGTGGAGACAGGGGATCCTCACACCTTGGCAGAGCTGGAGGCTGGAAGTCCCGAGGTGATGGATCAAAGCTCCCAGTTGGCGCAGACTGAGGATGAGCTGAGGGGCTGGCAGGCACCAGCGGGACTTGGGCTGAAGAACTGACTGGTTTAATAGGAGGCGGAAGAGGGAGGCTGGGAGGGAACACAGGAAGACTTGAGCTGGACGGAACCAGCGGAGATGCAGGAGATTCAGGGCTGGACGGAACCAGTGGAGACACAGGAGATTCAGGGCTGGACAGAACCAACGGAGACACAGGAGATTCAGGACTGGGTAATACCTCCCCAAACCAGTCTATAAGATCCCTTTCGAAGATGTCCTTAAGTTTCTCAGTATATTTTCCAGTGGTCAGTTGCAACTCACCCTCAGCGGTGGGAGTGTGGGCGGGGCTTCCCTCCAATAATAATAATAATTAATAATTCATTACATTTATATAGCGCTTTTCTGCTTTTTCTAAGCACTCGAAGCGCTCTACATTGTGAGGGGTGGTGTCTCCTCGTCCACCACCAGTGTGCAGCATCCACCTGGATGATGCGACGGCAGCCATAGTGCGCCAGAACGCCCACCACACACCAGCTTACTGGTGGAGAGGAGACAGAGTGATGAAGCCAATCAGTGTAAGGGGATGATTAGGAGGCCATGATGGTCAGACACCAATGGGGAAATTTGGCCAGGATGCCGAGGTCACGCCTCTACTCTTTTCAAAAGACATCCTGGGATTTTTAATGACCACAGAGAGTCAGGACCTCGGTTTAACGTCTCATCCGAAAGACGGTGCTTTTTGACAGTATAGTGTCCCCGTCACTACACTGGGGCGTTAGTACCCACACAGACCGCAGAGTGAGCACTCCCTGCTGGCCTCACTAACACCTCTTCCAACAGCAACCTAGTTTTCCCAGGAGGTCTCCCATCCAGGTACTGACCAGGCTCAACCCTGCTTAGCTTCAGTGGGCAACCGGTCTTGGGCTGCAGGGTGATATGGCTCCAAGCCCTCGAGCTCCACTAAAACTCCCTCAGGAACAGATGATTTTGCCGGCTCACGCACTTGGTCAGAACACTCCTGAGGCTCAGGCTCCGGGGTGACAATTGGCTCAGTCGGGGGTCTCGGATCTGGCTCATGTGTCACGGCAGGCTCAGGCTCTCCGACTGGAGTGGGCTCCAGCAAAATCTCCGTGCAGCAGGATGACGGTTGGCTGGTCACTGGTTTGGGAGTGGGGCTGGAGATGTCCTCATCAGCGGGACAGACAGAGAAGTATAGTCCATTATTCTCCAGCACCCACTCCACACATGCGGCAAAGTTGTTCCAAGGACCACTCCCAGGGAGGTGTGCCTTAGACGACTTGCTGAGGCTAGAGATGTAGAACACACAAACTGAGTGGTCTGGATAGTGCATTAGGCACACCAATTCCAAACAATCCCTGGTATGAGTCTCTAGGGAGCGGTCCCTCTGCTCCAGGCATAGCAGGGCAACATTGGGATTATCTATTATCTTCACTTCCGGCTTTGCTACTGTTCGGACGCTCTTGCTTATTGCTCTCCGCTTTGCTCCCTATTTTTGCATTTTTCTCATATCTCTCCAAGATTTTAACTTCAGCAGATCAGCACAGTGCTCAGACAACAGATTTTTTGGAGGGAAACTTAAGACTTTCTCCCAGCAGTTTACATTCCAGAGACGGAAAAACACAGCTGTCTACATTCAAACAGACTAGAGAAAATGCCTCTCGTGGAATCTACTTGCTGCATGAACTGCCACAAACTTCTACAAAGGATTGCGGTTCTTGAAACAAAGTTACTTACTGGACTTCCAAAACAGGCGGAACACACAGCAGACGGTCATCACGGATCCCCTCAGCATACAGCTGGTGAGTCCTCTGAATCTCAAAAGTTTATACAAAGTGTAGAGGAAAAAGCCGAAACAGATCGACAGACAAATCGATGGCACAAACAGGGAGCGAGACCCAAAGGCAATCGAGACATCAGATTATCACGAGTATCTCGTATTGCTGCCGTAGCATCCTCTACCCCAGATACGGCTATGACAAGACTTGTAAACACTGGTATCTTACCACCCCCTTTACATCTTGAGAACAGATTTGAAGCATTAATGAATATGGGTGAGAAATCCGCAAATGTGACTAAACACGGATCGAATCAGCCAGCAGCTAACATCGCTACTAACAGGCGCTCAAGGTCGAGCAGACAGCGGCTTTCAGCTCAGAGCGCAGCCGAGCCCAGGACTCTGATAGTGGGTGATGCTATTATCAGAAACATCAGTAGCAGGACTACAACTACATACTGCCTTCCTCAAGCAAATGTCTCTGATGTGAACAAAGAACTTCGGAACATTCTGATGAAGCACAAGACTGCAAATCGAGTCATCATCCATGTGGGGAAGAATGATATTCGGAAGGAGCAGTCAGAACTCCTTAAGAAGGATTTCAGTGAACTCTTTGAAACGCTTCAAAGTCTTGAAGTTCAGTCGTTCATCAGTGGACCACTCCCAGCAAGGGGAACTAACATGTTCTCACGGTTGCTTGGGCTGAATACATGGCTACAAAGAACCTGCAGTATAAAAGGAGTCAACTTCATCGACAACTTCAATCTTTTCTGGGGCCACAGACAACTGTTTAAACTAGATGGCCTCCACCCAAACAGTCTCGGTGCAAAAGTGCTTATCTATTTCTCCCTCCGTCATCCTTCAGCGGTGTGTGCCAACCTACTCGGCCTGAATGGCACACACACACCTGGACAGTATATGAGTGACCACAGGACTTCATGTCAGCTTCTGAGTCAACATGATAACACCACGCAGCCACAACAAGCACTGCTCATGGACATCCCAGCTGAGCCCTGCCCACAGAGCTCATCACATGCAGACTGTGACGTACTACAACAGCTCCAAGACTCAGCACCCAAGGACGACTTTCTGGAAAACAGCCAGGGAAGCCAGAACGACATCTCACAGCCAGCGGAAACACCAGAGCCAGAGCCCTGCTCACCAGATACACTATCACTCTCCCCAGAATCTCCACTTCTAAGCTTCTCACAGAAAATGGAGGAACTGGTGTATGCTGGGACCAAACTCTCCCACTCTTTCGCTTCAAGCCCCCAGATATCAACTAAAAAACGGCGGGCCCCACAACCACCAAAGACTGCAGGCCCAGCTCACCCTCCTCCTCCTGCGAGAGCTCTCCGGCTGCTGCCACAACGTCAGGGCCCAAACCCCTCTCCATCTGGTGTAGGTGAACCAAAAACAACTGATAACAGCTCTCAGTGATATGTGTCGGGTCCCCGCTATATTAGCAGCAACATTCACAAATGTTTACAGAACAAGCGGGAACCCAGTGTGCCTGTAGCCTCCTCTATTTCTGTTTTATTAAGCAATAGAAAGTCTAAGGCCTTCTCAAGCCGTACGGCTGACCCATCTAACCTGCGGCCTATAATGCATCAATCTAAGATTGCTGTAGAGACAAAATGTAATTCCATCAAGTTAGCATTTTTAAACATTCGCTCACTTAAAAATAAATCATTTCTGATCAACGATTTAATAACCACAAACAACCTGGATTTTATGTTTTTAAATGAAACATGGTTAGAAGACGGCTGCAGTTCAACAGTCCTCACTGAAACAGCCCCTCCTAACTTTAATTTTATAAGTGTCTGCAGGACTGTTTGGAGAGGTGGAGGTGTAGCTGCTCTGTTTAAAGATGTTTATCAGTGCAAGCAATTGTCATTTGGTCAGTATTCATCTTTTGAATACCTAGGTATTGTGCTGAAAGGTGCTCCACGCACCCTGTTTATCATTATTTACAGGCCTCCAAAATATTCTCCAGCCTTTGTTGATGATTTCACTGAACTGTTATCAATGATTTCCTCAGAGTTTGACTGTTTTGCTATTGCAGGGGATTTTAATATTCACATAGATAATGCAGAAATCAAAACTACAAAAGAAATTATAACTGTTTTAACCCTCTAAGCGCCAAAGTCGCAAAATTGCGACAAGACGTCATACTTCATGAAATGGGCTGTAGTTCCTAATCTGGTGTAATGGCTCATTTGTATTCCCTTCCACTAGATGGCAGACATGTAGTACTTCGATTCTAGACCAAAATTGTTCGAGGAAATAGCAGAGTAAGTGAGCTATCGTGTCATAGACGCTATGAACTGAATTGCTTCTGCATCAGAGTAAATTGTGAGATTTGTGAGAGAAAATCGCCAAACGGCTAATAAAATGTTGTACTGTGAGGATGTGTTGCAGATGTCATTCGCCGATTCTGACTCTGAAGGGGAATATTTGCCTTTTGGAAATGACGATCGGCCGTCTAATGATCGCGCTTCTCCCGGAACATCTTTTCCGCGCAATGGTGCCGCTGCGCCAGCGCGATCGTTCACAAAGCACAAACAAGTGATCATTTCAACACTTTGCCCAATGGGGATGAGGGTGGCAGGGGTGGACGTGGTCTTAGTGTCCATAGGAGAGCTGTTGCTCTCTGATAATCGGCCGGATTGCGCTGTTTGTTCTGGACGCGCGCGCTCTAAGGGCTGCCGGCAGACAGGACAGGTGTAGTCAGTTTGGGGCAGGTCTGTGCGCTGTGCCATGCAATGAGAGGTACCACCATACTCTCAAGAACTATAAACTGTCACATAGATACCTGATTGGGCAGATAGCTGGTCAACTGATCAAAAAATAGGCACATGTATTTTACTATGGCACAGTAATATAGTAATAATTTACTACTTTCTCCTGTTTTACTGTTGATTTCCTCTTTTCCTGATCATTTGGAATGAGGATAAAAAGACAAAAAAACAACAACAACATGCAAATAAGTTCAAACATCCATTCAATATCTATTAATTCCTGAATATTACTGATAAACTGATCAAAAAGTAGGCTACTGTTCACATGCGTTTTACTACTATATAGTATAGTAATAATTTAGTACTTTCTCCTGTTTTATTGTTGGTTTCCTCTTTTCTGATTATTTGGAATGAGGAGAAAAAGACAAAAAAAGAAACCAAAAAATCAAACATCAATTCAATATCTACTATTTCCTAAATATTATGAAATTCAAGAGGGGCGCCCCTGATGACGTCATAATATGCAAATTAGATGAGTATATTTACACCCCACATAAACTTTCGGTCATGCCCAACATTTTTCTAATTTACAGTAGATCTCTATCTTTAAGCCATTTCAAGCCACAAGCTTTTGAAATCTTGATGTCAAAATCCAGCATTTTTTCCAAAAAACCCTGGCGCCTAAAGGGTTAAACACTTTTGACCTGAGTCAGCATGTGCACGGACCCACACACAATCGTGGACACACTCTAGATTTACTCATCAGTAGAGGTCTAAACATCTCATCCATTGTAATTAAGGATGTAGCACTATCTGATCACTTCTGTATTTTCTTTGATATATTGATCTCGGTCACCACTGAATCTAGATCTGGCTCTATCAGAAAGAGATGCATTAACGAGAACACTAGTGCGCTATTTATGGAGGCAATATCATTAACACCAAGCATTTCTGCAGACTCTGTTGATCTTCTCCTGGAGTCATTTAACTCAAAAATTAAGAATGTTATTGATGATATTGCCCCGATAAAGGTCAGCAAGAAGACGGGGAAACAGAAATCAATTTGGAGAAAATCAACAGCAGTTCAGAGCATGAAAAGACAATGCAGAAAAGCTGAGCAGATGTGGCGGAAGACGAAACTCGAAATTCACTATAGCATCTATAAAGACAGCCTTCATGCTTTCAATGTGGAACTAGCCACAGCTAGACAGACTTTCTTTTCAAACCTTATAAACAGTAACTTAAACAACACCCGCACTCTTTTTGCGACTGTTGAGAGACTGACAAACCCCCCAAGTCAGATTCCCAGTGAAATGCTCTCCGACAGCAAATGCAATGAGTTTGCTTCCTTCTTTTCTGAGAAGATCAATAATATCAGAAAGGAGATTGGCACATCCTCAAGTTATGCAGAGGTCACACAGATTCGACCGCAATTTCAAAAAGAAGTGACTATGTGTGTTTTTAAAGAAATTGATAACAACATTTTGGAAGAAATAGTACAGCACCTTAAATCTTCAACCTGCAATCTTGACACACTTCCCACAAGGAAGGAAGGAAGATGGAAGGAAGATGGAAGGAAGATGGCGGCGCGATCGATCGCTGCGGCTGCTCCGGATCCCAAAGACGGTGCTTTTATGTCGTTTAATGTCGTCTGTTCGCCTCCAAATAGTGTAAGTTTACCGCTAACTCTTAAGGAAATCACCCCAGAATTCATCTATGATCGCCAAAGTCTTCTGGATATCAGCAACGCATACGAGCATCAACTCTTGCCGGCGGCTACTGAGAAGCTACGAGGCCTTTGTTTACTACTGGAGCCAGACCTCGAGACCGCGGCCTCGCCTACTGACGCTACCCGCACAAGGCAGCGTCGCAAGCGGTGTGAGAGAGGACGGGAGCGCGATAAGCGTGGAGGTATACGAGCTAGGCTAAGAGCTAACCCCTCAAGACCGGCTCTTCCAACACTCATGCTCTCAAACGCTCGCTCTCTGGAAAACAAACTGGACTTAATTCAACTCAGTCGATCTACACAGCATGAGGCAAGGGACTGTTGCGTGTTTGTTTTCAACGAAACATGGCTAAACGACAACATCCCGGACTCCGCCATTCAACTGCACGGGCTATCCAACTTCCGAGCGGACAGAGATTCATCACTGTCTGGTAAGACACGCGGAGGTGGCTTGTGTGTGTATATCAACAAAGACTGGTGTAACAATGCTTTTTTATCAAAACACTGTTCATCGCTGGTGGAGTTTATGGTTGTGAAGTGTCGACCGTTCTATCTGCCGCGGGAGTTCACGGCCATTGTTATCGTTGCGGTTTACATCCCCCCGTGTGCAAACGCTAAGGACGCGCTTCGTGAACTGTATAGCGCCATCAGTGAACAACAAACAAAAAACCCAGACGGCTTTTTCATCATAGCCGGTGACTTCAACCACGCAAACTTAAAGACAGTTTTGCCAAAGTTCTACCAACATGTGAACTTTGCAACAAGGGGAAACAACACACTGGACTTTGTTTACACAACAGTTAAGAACTCTTACAAGGCTGAACCCCGCCCCCACCTCGGGTACTCCGACCACATCACTGTTATGCTAATCCCAGCATATAGACCACTTCTCAAACCGGTTGAAAAGCAGATCACAGTATGGCCAGACAATGCCACCTCAGCACTGCAGGACTGCTTCCAGGACACAGACTGGAACATGTTTAAAGAGGCAGCCACCTACAACAACCACACAGACCTGAATGAGTACACTGAAACTGTGACTGCTTACATCAAAAAGTGCACTGATGATGTGACAGTCACCAAGACCATCACCACACGTGCAAACCAGAAGCCATGGATGACAGCAGAGGTTCGTGGGCTGCTAAAGACCAGAGATGAAGCATTCAGATCAGGAGATAAAGCAGCCCTCAAAACAGCAAGAGCCAATCTGTCCTGTGGCATCAAAAAAGCAAAACGGTCATATGCCCAAAAAATCAACAACCACTTCACAGACAGCAGAGACACACGGAGCCTGTGGCAAGCCATTCAGACCATCACTGACTACAAGCCCCCGCCACAGGCCTGTGATGAGGACACATCCCTCCCCGATGCACTCAACCACTTTTATTCACGGTTTGAAATGCAGAATGACACACCTGCACAAAAACTGCCCACACCTCCCAACGACCGGGCGCTCTGTCTGTCTCCACCCGACGTAAGGAAGACCCTATCTAGGATTAACCCACGCAAGGCTGCGGGTCCTGACAACATACCTGGCCGTGTTCTGAGAGACTGAGCTGCACAGCTGACAGATGTCCTAACAGATATCTTCAACACCTCGCTGAGCCAGGCAGTCGTCCCCACGTGTTTCAAATCCACAACAATCATACCGGTACCAAAGAAATCACCTGTGTCCTGTCTCAATGACTACCGTCCCATAGCACTGACTCCAATCATGATGAAGTGCTTTGAGAGGCTAGTCATGCATAACATCAAAACCAGCCTCCCCAACACACTCGACCCGCTCCAGTTTGCATACCGTCCAAACCGCTCTACGGACGATGCAATTTCCTCCACCCTCCACCTGGCTCTTACCCACCTAGAAAATAAAGACTCCTATGTTAGAATGCTGTTCATTGACTTCAGCTCGGCATTCAACACAATAATCCCACAACAGCTCATAAATAAGCTAAACCTGCTGGGCCTTCACAATTCCCTTTGTAACTGGATCCTGGACTTTCCAACTGGAAGACCTCAGTCAGTCTGTGTCGGCAACAACACCTCGAGCACCACAACACTGAGCACAGGTGCCCCACAAGGCTGTGTGCTTAAGTGAAACTGCAGTGCTGCTGACCGCAAGACCCTCCAGCGGACAGTGAACACAGCTGCAAAGATCATCGGTGCCCCTCTCCCCTCCTTACACGATGCTCCAGCAAAACCAACAGCATCGTGAAGGACTCCACCCATCCCTCCCACAGTCTCTTCCAGCTCCTACCATCAGGAAGACGGTACCGGAGCATCAGAGCCCGCTCCGCCAGACTGCTCAACAGCTTTTTCCCCCAGGCTGTGAGAGCCCTGAACTCAAACCACCCCACCCCCCTCTGAAACCCCATGCAAACCCCTACCTCCTGAACATGGACCACCCCCCACCCCAAGCCTTACCACACCAAAGAAAAAACTGTATGGAACTTAATTTTTTTTTAATTTATTTTATTTTAATTTTTTGTGCAATTCAAGTGTGCTACACACAGGTGAGTGGGCCTGTACAAACCACCTGTAGTAACACACTCTCCTCTATGTGCACTATGGACACTTTACACTATGGACACTCTCCTCTATGTGCACTATGGACACTTTACACTATGTGCACTATGGACACTTACACACACTGCTGCGTGTGCACAATCTCACAAAAGACTCAGCAATATATGTATGTTTACATGCTCATGCACTACAAATCATCCTGCACTGTTCCCCAACCAGCTGCTGACTCAAATGTCTCTCTTTGCACATGTACAGTATTTGTGAAGCATTCGTATAGTTTGTATTTTTTATCTTCTATTTTTTAGTTTGTATAGGGTAATATTTATGTGAAGCATTCGTATAGTTGTATTTTTATCCTTTATTCTTTTAGTTTGTATAGGGTAAATACTTGTACCCCCGGTTTCACAGACAAGGCTTAAGCCTAGTCCTAGACTAAAATGTAAGTCTTAACTGTTTCAACTGAAATAAACCTGTACTGACTGATCTTAAAATATATCAATGCCTTTGTTTTGTCTCAAGATGCACCCCAGTAATGTTTTTTTCCAAGCATGTTTATAAAAATTACTTAAATGTCCTAATTGAACTACGGCCTAATCCTGGCTTAGTCTAAGCCCTGTCTGTGAAACCAGGCCATAGTATACTTATAGTTAAATCTGTCAGTAGGTTAGTAGTGTATAGGTTTATAGTGTTTTTTACTTCATTGTTGTATGTCTGTATTTATGTAGCACCGTGGTCCTACGAGACACGACATTTCGTTCCACTATATTTTTTTCAAAAATGTGCTTAACTGTTTAGAAGCTGATCTCTTAGAAGTGGTGAACGCCTCACTTCTTTCTGGGACTTTTCCAAACTCCCTTAAAACTGCAGTTGTTAAGCCCCTTCTGAAAAAGCGCAATCTTGATAACACCATGTTGAGCAACTATAGACCCATATCAAATCTTCCTTTCATAGGTAAGATTATTGAAAAGGTAGTTTCTAATCAGCTGAACAACTACTTAAAGTTAAATGGATACCTGGACAATTTTCAATCTGGTTTCCGAGCACATCACAGCACAGAGACAGCACTCATTAAGATAATAAATGATATTCGCGTCAATTCTGATTCTGGCAAAATATCAGTGCTGGTACTACTAGATCTTAGTGCTGCGTTTGACACTGTCGATCATAACATACTTTTAGAGAGACTGGAAAACTGGGTCGGGCTTTCTGGGATGGCACTCAAATGGTTCAGGTCATACTTAGAAGGGAGAGGTTATTATGTGAGTATAGGAGAGCATAAGTCTAAGTGGACGGCCATGACATGTGGAGTCCCACAAGGCTCAATTCTTGCACCGCTCTTGTTTAACCTGTATATGCTCCCACTAAGTCAGATAATGAGGAAGAACCAAATTGCCTATCACAGCTATGCTGATGATACCCAGATTTACCTAGCCTTATCTCCAAATGACTACAGCCCCATTGACTCCCTCTGCCAATGCATTGATGAAATTAACAGTTGGATGTGCCAGAACTTTCTTCAGTTAAACAAGGAGAAAACTGAAATCATTGCATTTGGAAACAAAGATGAAGTTCTCAAGGTGAATGCATACCTTGACTCTAGGGGTCAAACAACTAAAAATCAAGTCAGAAATCTTGGGGTGATTCTGGAGACAGACCTTAGTTTCAGTAGTCATGTCAAAGCAATAACTAAATCAGCATACGATCATCTCAAAAATATTGCAAGAATTAGATGTTTTGTTTCCAATCAAGACTTGGAGAAACTTGTTCATGCCTTTATCACCAGCAGGGTGGATTACTGTAATGGTCTCCTCACCGGCCTTCCCAAGAAGACCATTAGACAACTGCAGCTCATCCAGAACACTGCTGCCAGGATTCTGACTAGAACCAGAAAATCTGAGCATATCACACCAGTCCTCAGGTCCTTACACTGGCTTCCAGTTACATTTAGGATTGATTTTAAAGTACTTTTACTCGTTTATAAGTCACTCAATGGCCTAGGACCTAAATATATTGCTGATATGCTCACTGAATATAAACCAAATAGACCACTCAGATCATTAGGATTGAGTCAGTTAGAAATACCAAGGGTTCACACAAAACAAGGGGAGTCTGCGTTTAGCTATTATGAGGCCCGCAGTTGGAACCAGCTTCCAGAAGAGATCAGATGTGCTAAAACATTAGCCACATTTAAATCAAGACTCAAAACTCATCTGTTTAACTGTGCATTTGTTGAATGAGCACTGTGCTATATGTCCGAACTGACTGCAATGCATTTTATGTATAATCATTTTCTTTAAATTTATTTTAAATCATTTTCTATATCATTTTAAAATTCCTTGTTTTTATTATTTTTATTTCCATGTTTTTATTGATTTTAATGTCTATTTCACTTTCTTTTATGTAAAGCACTTTGAATTACCACTGTGTATGAAATGTGCTATATAAATAAACTTGCCTTGCCTTGCCTATGGTGATGGGGAGTGGGGAAAAAAAGGGAACAAAACGCCACAAAAAAAACTGTATGGGTCCGTTCTTCTGTCACAGGCTGATAAGGCACAATTTCAGGAAGACGATGGAGCTCAAACAAAAGGTATTTTAATAAGTAAATCCAAAAGACAGGCAATACTATCAATTTACATAGACGAGAACGTACAAAGACTAAGGGAGAACTGAGGACTTATAAAGCATGAACCAAACAAAGGAGAGTAATGAGATAATTAAGACAACAGGTGAACTGAATGACTAATTAAACAGAATGGGGAAAACTAGGTAACAGGGGAAACAGAAAACCAGACATATAACACACTTTTAGTGCTATATAGCACCATTTTTTAGAGTGTATAGAAACAGTTATTTTTCTGAGATTTAACAGATTTATTCAACAATTTCTTCTCTCCTGTGACAATCCGCCACCATTATCGAGAGTACCATGACGCACGCGTGTGCCCTGGTAAGAAGAAATCATTGAATAATGTCTTTTTTACTTTTACTTTTTATTATTGTTTTCTTTACGATCAAAAAGTATTCTCATAGCTTCATAAAATTACAGTTGAACCACTGATGACATATGGACTATTTAAGCAATGTTCTTACTACGTGTCTGTACCTTAATCGCGGTAGTTGCGTTGTTGTCTATGGAGGGTCACAAAGCTCTCGGATTTCACCAAAAAATCTTAATTTGTGTTCCGAAGATGAACGAAGGTCTTATGGGTTTGGAACGACATAAGTGTGAGTAATTAATGACAGAATTTTCATTATTGGGTGAACTGCTATGAACTTTTGTTCAGAAACTGCTGGAGTTCTGAATGAGTTGGCAAAAAACAGCATCATAGGATCATATACGCCAGCATTTTGGCTCATTTTGAGTCAGAGTGACTGTCAGGCTTGTCCAAAAGTGAGTTTTGATTGAGTAACCTATAGATCTGTGCTGCTCAAGCTGCAAACTGTTTCAGACGGTTCAGCCCATTATGGTGAACTGGGTTAACAAATCACTAAAAAGAACCGGTTAAAAAAAAAAGAAAAGAAAAAAAAAGACTCATTCAGGCATCACTCCAGACTGTTTTTTTGAGGCTCTGGATTATAGGTAATAATGTTGTAAATAATATCCAGAGTCATGAATCTGGTTAACCCTTTAACACATACCATCACACCTTTGTGACCAGTCTTGGCTGGTTCCAGAAGTGTACGATCACACCGGTGTAATTAGAACGCACGTCTTACGTCTCGTCGGCTCCGCGGCATTCAGTTTCTTGCACAGACCAATCGACTATTTCATAACACATTATCAGGAGTCACAGGTATTAATTGTGTGATCCTTGTTATGCTTTTGTCTCTCTTACACTTTTTTTTTTTTTTAAATTTGCAACTCAGTTTAAATTACGTCAAAGAAACAATGCTTCTCCTTTATTATTCACTGGGCTACGAGACTTGTAATGTGTGTTTAATGTTCATGTAACCTCAAAAGGATTTTTATAATATTAATTTTCCCAAATATTGGTTGTTCAGAATCACCCTAAACGGCTCCAAATTGTTTATGCATTTATGAAAAAAGCTAATTAGTTTAGAAGCAGCTTTTCCATTCAGTCGATTTGCTTTTATTTAAAATAAGATCAAACGTGTTCAAAGCTCTTTGGCCCACTGAAGGCTGTGCAGATCATGGTCAGCTGTTACATAAAAGGGCAACTCCATTAACCCAATGGAGATTGAGGTGGTGACAGATGCCACTGACCACTAAAATGTGTGTTTTGGGTCACTTCCAACATATACAATATCTCTCCCACCCTGCCCTGAGAACACACACACACACAAACAAACATTCTCATGGACACACACACACACACACACGCGTTTGTTTTTGTGAAAATGGTTTTTATACTTTGCGTAATGGTTTTTATACTGTACAAACTGTATGTGCTACTGCCCTACACCAACACTACACCTAAATTTAGTCCTCACAGGAGACTATGCACCCCCCCCCCCCCCCCCCCAAAAAAAAAACCTCACTGTATGTATGATTTATAAGTGCTTTGAAAAGTGGGGAGTCACCTTCTTTTCACCTTCTCCTTGTAATACCTATGTCAGACCTGTGTCATTATACAGATGTATGTCCTCATTTGTCACAAAAACGCGCACACACAACACGTGCACACACAAAAACAAACATTCTCATGGGCAAACACACACACACACACACACACACACACACACAAAACATTCTCATGGACAAACACACACACACACACAACACACAGACCTTATCAGGGTTGAAAGGAAAGCAAGACAACAGTCTTAAAGGAAAGGCTACTGATTAATACTGTTTCCCAGTGAGCTTTTGAACATGGGGAACATTTCAGCAAGGGAAGTGTAAATGTTGAGCAGACTGTAATAATACATTTAAGCAGTGGTGGAAAGAGTACTGAAAATTTGTACTTAAGTACAAGTACTGTTACATTGCTAAAATAATACTCAATTACAAGTAAATGTACTGGTGTCTGTCATGAATTTGGTCTATGAACTTCTGTTGGCTCACAGCCAGATGTCACTCGCTCACCACATGGACTCTTGCACCGCACTAACTGTTGCACGCCACCTCAGCCTACAATTCCCATCATCCATTGCACTGACGACACACAGCTGATTGCACTGATCACACACCCTACATAAACCATGGACTTCCTCTTCCTCTCTGCCGAGTATTGCATTGCGTTTATCACTCCCCTAGTGTTAGCTGCCTTACTGAGCCATTCTGTGTTTTTCTGTTTAGTTCCAGTATTGCTCTGCATTTATAACTCTCCTAGTTTTAGCTGCGATACGGAACCCACTTTGTTGTCATAGTCTTGCCTTGTGTGTTTTTCTAGTGTTTTGATTCTTGCTCGTGTTTCCTGGAGTTACCCTTTGCCTTGCCGTTTGGATTCCGTTTGTACCTCTCTTGGACTACTGCTCGTATACCTAGATTATCTCTCTGCCTTGCCCTGTTGGATATTGTTCGCCGATCGTCGACTCTCGCCAGCCCTAGGATTGCTCTGTGTCTTGCCCGTACCATACCTGTTTGCCATTGTTTGACCCTGCCTGTTTTTTGACTATGTTTATAAATAAAAGCTTGCACTTGGATCTGCACGTCTCACGTCTTGTTCGCCCCATTACAGTGTCAGAACAGTACTTTAATTAAAAGTACAAATTACTCTTCTCAACTAGTACTAGTTACTAGTTACTTTTTGGCCGGCGATATTTAATGATTTTCCTATTCATTCATATCAAAGATCTATGTGGATAATAGCTGCTTTGAACAAAACCCTCATTTAACTTGTTAGCAAAGTATGTGAATTAGTGGTCATGATACAGTTATTTCTAACTCCGACTTCAGTGTTGTGATGCATTTTCAAGTGAAACAGAATATTGAATAAAGGGAGGGGTTTTATTGTGGTGCACCTCCTCTCCACCTCTCATAGCAGATTCACGGTTGGGTAGGAGTGGTTAAGAATATCTGCTTGTTAAGTCTGACATCACACTTCACCGCTTCTGGGTCCTAACGCTCTGCCAGGCGCCCCAAGAAAACAACAAACTGTGCTAATATACACCCACGATGTCATGTAATACTGAAAAATTATAACCCTAACCTTTATCTCCATACTGAAATCCCAGATGGCCAGACAGTGATTTAGCTAAAATATTAGTGTCTGGGACACTGTGAGCACAGAGACTGTAGTGTGCCCAGCAAAATATGCTTAGCCTATAGTATTAAATAGTGCTCATAAATGGCTGTTGAGAGAGCATTCTCAAGTTAAATAAGTAGAGGCATGGACCCGGAAACAGCAGTCCTTACGTCAGACTTAACAAGTGGACTCTCCCCAAGCCGTCAAACTGACGTCAGAGCAAGAACGCCATTCCAGAGTGGAAGCAAATTTTCAGTTTTTGATTAAAGATTACGACGGCAGACAATTTTTTTCCTGGTGTATTGACTTGCACGGTTTAATTGTTCATCACAAGACTAGTAATGTGCACTAAAAAAGTAAGTAGGGTCATTTTTGATTTCATGACGAATCATTTTCAGTACCACTGGCAAAACTACCACATACTGTATACTGCCATATAAGTATTTTAATATCTCAATTTTTTTTGTCCATCCATTTTTTCAAGGCAATCATTATTTCAAGTTTTGAGTGGTTTAATCCAAGTCTTATAAAAAAACACGTTCGCTTTATATGATGAACAGATTTTCATATAGGCTTTTATTTACATAGCCTACATATAAACAGTGATCAATTACCATTACAAAAATCTCAATCGTAAACATTTATTTAAAATAGGGTAACTTTGTTGCAAAAGCTCACAGCACAAGGAAGCTTGATTTTCAAATTTGATTTCAAACTGAACTGAATTTACAAAAAATGACGTCCACAGTCAGTAATAAAATGCTAAAACAAAATGACCTCAATTTAATTGAGGTGTTCGAAATATGACAACACAGAAATTTTTTAAGCAGTGATTTAAGAGCCATTTATGTTGTTTGTTTTGATAAATGGATGGCTTTGACCTGTAATGTCTGTACGATGTAGTGATGCAGACTAAGATATTTGTATGTACAAACAGTGTTGGGCAGTAACTAATTACTCGTAATTTAGTTACTGTAATAATATTACTTTTTGCAGTAACTAGCAGCGTAACTAATTACTAATAAGATTTCAGTAATAATATTATAGTTACTATCCATAAAACAGCTTAGTTACTTTTGATGCCTCAACCCCGCTGATTTAAAATCAACAATCAAATAATTCCTAGATTTATGTTCATAATTTTCACGACTCACACATGCATGTGATGTCCCCAGTACAGCAGGCAAGCTTGGAATATAGAAAAGCTTACATTCAGCAGATAGAAATATTGCATTATATTGATTTTGTCAGGAAAAAAAAAATAAAAATATGATCTGAACACTGTTGTGTATATTGTGGCTTTACTTTACTCTGATATTACATCCCACCCACATCCCTATGATCAACATGTTGTAACGGCACTGGTCAGACACAGAAGGCAAGTTAAATCACACAGTGTTTATTAATGAAGTGAGCAGCACACAGGAGCAGTGAAGAGTCTTCAGACTTGGTGAGTATCAATCCGTGAGATTAACGTGAAGTGAATGTCCCAGTAACAGTTAGTCTCTCTCTCTTAACAGATCCAGTAGAGCGGCAGCAACAAAGTGGCTGAGACGAACGAGCGCACACACAGGACACCAGGAACGGGAGAAGAGGATGACAAGACAGAAGGTAAATAATAACAGGTAAGTGTACACTGGTAGCTATACTCAGCTTCTAGCTGCGCAGAGACGGTCCAGGTAGCAATCCCAACAGACAGTGTAGTGCTGTAACGTCAAGATCAGACATCGAGTGACTGGAGGTGCGTGCTTTTCTATTGTGCAAGCTGATGATGGTGACGATGATCAGGTGAGCATGATTAGATGAGGTGCAGGTGGAAGTGATCAGTGAAGGTGGAGACGGGCAATTCTGTGACACATGTACATTATATTACTATAATTAAACATCTTTTTGGAAAATTAAACAGTTTCTTACAAACTTATGTGATTTGATAAAATATATACGGGTAATGGGAAAATTACTTCAAGCTACACATGACAGTTAATGCGATTAATACAACACTTCTGCTTGAATGTCCCTATCAATCACTATTGAGTGTTTGTAATAACTTCTGACTGCGATCCAATGTGATCAGTTTGATCAAATGATGAGACAGAAATATGTTATTAGTAACATTCTAGAAGAATTTTATGTGGAAGATACACAGTTACAACGTCTGTGAGGTGTGAAGAAAAAGTAATGTAACTAGTAGTGTAACTAATTACTGTTGCCAGAAAGTAATAAGTAAAGTAACAATATTACTTTTGAAAGGAGTGACTAGTAATGAGTAATATATTACATTATTTGAGTAACTAGCCCAACACTGTGTACAAATCATGCAAATATCCCATTCCAAAACATTTCTAGAATAAACTTACCTTGTAAAGAAATTAAAGATGCATCTTTGATTGTTAAAAGGCTTTCTGGTGCATTTCACTTACAGCCAATAAAATTTCCAGTAGCATTTTTATCGGTCAGGCGTGGATCAATTCTGAATGGTTGATAACCTTTCACAAATCCAAGAGTAAAGATAAATAATTTCTACTTTAAAAGCACGGAGAGATCGCGATAGCACACAGTCTGAGTGCGCAAAAGCAATATTGGAGTGAGAGGACAGGCAGTTCATTTGTGTAAGTCAGGCCTATTTGAGAGCTCGCATCCAGTTTTCTGCGATTTACATAGTGAATCTCATAGTGTCAGAGTTCAGTGTTGTATGGGGTAAAAAGGAGGGGGGGCAGGGACGGGAGGGAGTTCAGCTTCCTGACAGCCTGATGTATGAAGCTGTCCTTCAGTCTGCTGGTCCTCGCCTGGAGACTCCGCAGTCTCCTCCCTGATGGCAGCAGACTGAAGAAGCTGTGTGTCGGGTGGGTGGGATCACCTGCAATGCGGAGGGCTTTGCGGGTGAGACGGGTGCTGTAGATGTCCTGGAGGGAGGGGAGAGAGACACCAATGATCTTCTCAGCTGCTCTCACTATTCGCTGAAGTGACTTGCGGCAGGATGCGTTGCAAGCGCCATACCACACAGTGATGCAGCTGGTTAGGATGCTCTCGATGGTGCCTCTGTAGAAGGTGCACATGATGGGGGTCGGGGCTCTGGCTCTTCTGAGTTTGCGGAGGAAGTAGAGACGCTGCTGTGCTTTCTTGGCCAGTGCTACAGTGTTGTTAGTCCAGGAGAGGTCCTCTGTGATGTGCACACCCAGGAACTTGGTGCTGCTCACTCTCTCCACAGTCGCACCGTTGATGGTCAGAGGGGCATGCTGAGTGTGTACTCTCCTGAAGTCAACAACAATCTCCTTCGTCTTCTCCACATTCAGAGAGAGATTGTTGTCACTGCACCACCCGGCCAGGCGGCTCACCTCGCTCCTGTAGTTTGTCTCATCTCTGTTGCTGATGAGACCCACCACAGTTGTGTCATCCGCAAACTTAATGATCAGGTTAGAGTTGTGTGACGGTGTGCAGTCGTGGGTCAGCAGAGTGAAGAGGAGGGGGCTCAGCACACATCCTTGGGGGGCCCCAGTGTTCAGTGTAATGGTGCTGGATGTGTTACTGCCAACCCGTACTGCTTGAGGTCTCCCGGTCAGGAAGTCCAACAGCCAGTTGCACAGAGAGGTGTTGAGCCCCAGCTGGACCAGTTTGTGTGTGAGCTGTTGAGGGATGATTGTGTTGAATGCTGAACTGAAGTCTATGAACAGCATCCTGACATATGAGTCTTTTTTGTCCAGATGTGTGAGGGCTGGGTGGAGGGCAGTGGCGATGGCATCATCGGTCGAGCGGTTGGACCTATATGCAAACTGGAAGGGGTCAAGTGAGGGGGGGAGGACAGACTTGATGTGGTGCATGACTAGCCGTTCAAAGCACTTCATGAGAATAGGAGTGAGTGCTATTGGACGGTAGTCATTGAAACAGGATGGAGATGACTTCTTCGGGACTGGAATGATGGTGGTAGCTTTGAAGCATGTGGGGACAACGGCCTGATTTAGCGAGATGTTGAAGATGTCTGTGAAGACATCAGTGAGTTCCACTGCACAGTCTCTCAGTACACGCCCAGGAATGTTGTCAGGACCCGGAGCTTTGCGTGCATTGATCCTGCTGAGGGACCTCCTCACGCTGTCCGGGGACAGCGTCATCACCTGGTCGCCGGGAGGAGGTGGAGTCTTCTGTGCAGTGGTGCTGTTTTGTGCCTCAAAGCGAGCAAAGAAGGCATTCAGCTCGTTCAGCAGGGGGATGGTGCTGTCACAGGTCTGTGGTGGGGGCTTGTAATCCGTAATGGTCTGTATCCCCTGCCACAGGCTCCGCGTGTCTCTGCTGTCGCTGAAACGATGGGCTATCCTCCTGGAGTACTGTCTCTTGGCCTCTCTGATGCCGCGGGATAGGTTGGCCCAAGCTGTCTTCAGGCCCTCCTCATCTCCAGCTCTAAAGGCAGCGTTCCGAGCCTTCAGCAGTCTGTAGACTTCCCCTGTCATCCACGGCTTCTGGTTGGCCCGGACAGTGATGGACTTTGTGACTGTTACATCATCAATGCACTTGGAGATGTAGGCAGTGACAGTCTCCGAGTACTCTTGGAGGTCCGTAGTATTGTTGTATGTGGCAGCCTGTTTAAACATATTCCAGTCAGTGGTGTCAAAACAGTCCTGAAGTGCCTCTGACGACCCTTCCGGCCACACTTGAATCTGTTTGTGTATTGGTTTGATGACTTTAACGAGCGGTCTGTATGCAGGCATTAGCATGACAGTGATGTGGTCTGAGGCTCCGAGGTGGGGGAGGGGGAGGGCCTTGTAAGCTCCTCTCTGGGTGGTGTAAACAAAGTCCAGGGTATTTTTTCCCCTTGTTGGAAAGTCTATGTGTTGATGTATTTTTGGGAACACACTCTTTAAGTCTGCGTGGTTGAAATCCCCGGCCAAGATGAGAAAAGCATCTGGGTGGGCTGTCTGCTGCTCACTGGTGTGCTGGTACAGTTCATTTCATATGTGACATCATATGTACAGTTCATATGTGACATATGATGTCACTTTCTGTTAATGATAACTCTTCTGAGCAACATTGTGAGCAGACATAGGCAAGTTACCACCTTCTTTTATAAATAAAACATTATTAATATTGTGATTGTCAAGCTTAACGACTCAACCCCGTTACATCAAATAAAGATTGAAAATGATTACTTGTGAAAATTATATTTGTTGTTTTAACAATATACATGATTTCTTAATATCATGCATACTGTCACGGGGCTGACGAGACGTGAGACGTGCGGATCCATATGCAAAGCTTTATTATAAATCATGGTCAGAAAACAGGCAGGGTCAGACAGTGGCAAACAGGTATGGCAAGGGTAAGACAGAGCAATCCGTGGAGAAAGCGTGGGTCGACGATCGGCGAACAGTATCCAAAGGGGCAAGGCAGAGAGAAAATCCACAAACGAGAGCAATAATCCAAATGGCAGGGCGAAGGGTAAATCCAGGAAACATGGGCAGGGTCAGACACGGCAAGATAAACAAGGCAAGGCAAGACTATGAAAACTAAGAACGCTTGGTAAAGTAGCAGGCTAACAATACTCGGCCACGAGCAAGAGCAAGTCCCAGGCTTATATAGTGTGTGTAATAATGAGAATCAGATGTGTGTGCTCAGTGTGATGAGTGAATGGTGACATCTGTGATCTGTGCAATGGATGATGGGTATTGCAGTCCAGAGAAGTGTGGTGTGAGAGTCAATGTGGTGAGTGAGTGACATCTGGTGGTGATTGTCCGGAAGAGCATGGACCAGATTCATGACACATACCAAGTGCTCTCATTTTATTCACTACATTTAGGGCAGGGGCCATTTTGAGCAAAAAAATCACAACCCCGTCACACTCAACCCTGTTACTTATTTAATCATAACGGGGTTGTGAGATTGTGATGGGGTTGTGTTTTTAACAATTTGGTTCTGAAGTTATCCAGTAATTTAAATGAATTATGATATTTGATCAAGAATCTTATACCACATGCATATGTTGAATGTAGTAATGTCCATGTTAAAGCTGTGTGTGTGTGTGTGTATGTGTGCGCGTTTTTGTAACAAATGAGGACATACATTTGTATAATGACACAGGTATGACACCGGTATTACATGGTGAAGGTGACTATTCAGGACATTGACGCTTATAAATCATAGAGAGTGAGTTTTTTGGGGGGGAAAGTTGAAATGCAGTCTCCTGTGAGGGCTAAGTTTAGGTGTAAGGTTGGTGTAGGACAATAGCACATACAGTTTGTACAGTATAAAAACCATTACGCCTATGGGATGTCCCCACTTTTCACAAAAACAAACGTGTTTTCACATCTCAGTGTTAAGTAAATTCTACAAACGATACCCCATAATGACAACTTGAACGAAGTTTGTTTGAAATTTTTGCAAATTTATTAAAAATAAAAAACACTTCACATGTACATAAGTATTCACAGCCTTGGCTCAAGACTTTGTTGAAGCAATTGGCAACAATTACAGCCTAAAGTCTTTTTGAGTATGATGCTACAAGCTTGGCACATCTCTTTTTGGACGGATTCTCCCATTCACCTTTGCAAGACCTCTCAAGCTCCATCAGGTTGGATGGGGTGTGTCGGTGCATCGGTTTTCAGATCTCTCCATTCACAGAGTTGTCCCGTAGTCACTCCTTTGTTATCTTGGCTATGTGCTTAGGGTTGCTGTCCTGTTGGAAGGTGAACCTTCTGCCTAGTCTGAGAATCATTATCATTAATGCTATCTCAATATTTTGGTGCACTGAGCTTTTTTTTCTCTGACGAATCCCTTAGTCCCTGCCGCTGAAAAATATCCCCACAGCATGAGACTGTTTCCAGCACACTTTACTTTTGGGATGGTACTTTGCAGGTTATGTGCAGAGCTGGTTTCCTTCAAACATGATGCTTGAAATTAAGGTTTATCAGACCATAAAATCTTGCCTGAGGTAGTCTGAGGGTTCTTTTGTTGTTTTTTGCAAATGCCAATTGTGTTTTCATGCGTCTTCACTGTGGAGAGGATTGAGTTTTGCCACATTGTCATGAAGCTCAGTTCGGTGGAGTGTTGCAGTGATGTTTGTCCTTCTGTAGGTTTCTCCTATCTCCACCATGTATGATCATGGAGGTGGAGGATGATCAGGTTCTTGGTCACCAGTCTAACCAAGGCCCTTCTCCATCAGTTGCTCAATTTGTCCAGGAGGCCAGCTCTAGGAAGAGTCCTTGTTGTTTCAAACTTCTTCCATTAAGGGTAACAGAGACTACACGCTTCTGTGAACCTTCAATGCTGCAGAAATTTTTCTGTACCCTTCCCCAGATCTGTGCCTCGATACAATCCTGTCTCGGAGGTCTACAGAAAATTGCTTGGACTTCATGGCTTGGTTTGTGCTCTGACATGCAGTGATACCCGTGGGACCGTATATAGACAGGTGTTTGCCTTTCCAAATCATGTCCAATCAACTCAATTTACCACAAGTAGACTCCAATCAAGTTGTAGAAACATCTCAAGGATGATCAGTGGAAACAGGAGGCACCTGAGCTCAATTTTGAGTGTCATGGCAAAGTCTGTGAATACTTATGTACATGTGATTTTGTTTTATATTTTTAATAAATTAGCAAAAATTTCAATTGTTCAATCGCTGTATTGTTTTTAGAATTTTGTGGAAAATAATTTAATCCATTTTGGAACAAGGTTGTAATGAAATACAGTGTTTATACAAAATTGTATAGCGGATTTGAGTAAAAAACAACTATTTATATGTTAAGCTGTATTTGTCTCTTCAACCCCGTTACCATCTTCAACCCCGTTACCTTAGTCTCAACCCCGTCACACCTACATTTTTATTCATTATTTTTTTAAGTTTATGAAAAAGTATTTCAATATTTGTTGAACCCAGTCTGAAATGTTCAGAGCAATCATAAGAATACTGATTTTAGTTAAAATTCTGAAGTTAACCCACAAAAATGATGAGGTTGCTGTCACAAAAAAATCAATTTCAGGCTTCCGTATAGCAAAAATGTGAGATTTTATTTAACTTTTATATTTGCAAATACTGAATTAGTACAAGGGACATCTTATTACCAGGAAAATGTCGATTTCATTACAAATACATTTTATGATCATATTCAGAGAGCTCCCATAGTGTCCATAACGGGGTTGAAGATTAATAGTGCCCATATCTTAAAATAATGACCGATAATAATTTTAATTACCAGTAGTTTTATGCCTGAGGTGGGAAAATATGTTTTTCAGGAAGTTAAATATGTCATTAATGCTGTGGGGTGTTCAGAAAAGTAATATTTTTTGGTAAAAAATCTAAAAATATTTAAGCCCAAATCGTACCGGTTTCGTGGAATGACTCATATACGGTAGAGAATGAGTAATGGAACCGTGTCAGGTATTTCATTATCGGTATCAAAATATAGATATTTAGGAAAACACTACCATGTCGTTTGTTTCTCCAAACTTTGAGTCCATAAATTACGCTGAGCTCCCTCACTGTCTGATCAGCTCTTCCCTTGCTCCAGTGGCGGCTTTTCTCGGTTCAGATGTCAGGGCTACTGAAGTGCCGTCAAAGGTTTGAATATCAACTCAAATTGTGGGCAGCCTACTCAGTAACGAACTATGATTTAAAAGTAATGAAGCAGATTATTTTGCTAAATTTGTACTTAAGTATAAGTAAAAGTACAGCTTTAAAAATATACTAAAAAGTACAAGTACCCGAAAAAACTACTTAATTACAGTAATGTGAGTAATAGTTATTCATTACCTCCACCACTGCATTTAAGGTATTTAACTTTAAAGGGATAATTCACACAAAAAAAAGAAAATGTCATTATCGACTCACCCTCATGTTGTTCCAAACCTGTGACTTTCTTTCTTCCGTTGAACACAAAATAAAATATTTGAAGAATATTAGTAACCAAACAGTTGATTTCCATAATATGGAAAAGGAAAAAAAAAAAGAAAGAAAAAATACTCTGGAAGTCAATGGGTACCATGCAGTAACTATTGAGTTACCAACATTCTTCAAAATATCATCTTTTGTGTTCAAAAGAAATAAACTCATACAGGTTTTTAAGTTGAGGGTGAGTAAAAGTGGAATTTTTTTAAGTGAATTATCCCTTTAAACCATCTTTTCTTCATGTTATTCCTATTTAAGGAGTTGTTTCAGTCACTGTGTGTGGACTTCCTGGAGCACATTATGCTTATAAAATTCTCATTTTGCATGGCATATGATAAGTAGATGCAGATATTTATGTTTTATGTTTTCTATATTGAAATATTTTGAACTTTTTAAAGTGTGTTTTAAGCTTCTTTGTATGCTGCTGTGACACCAGGGCGTTTAGCAATATAATGCTAATGAGACCATTCAGCTCAATTTCTCAGCTGCTAACAACGACCAGGGAATTTTTGCAAGGACACCTGTTCTCGACGTCCATCTGCAGCCTCACTGTAGTGCAGGAAAATATTGAAATTATTTCAAAATTCCATTTGTGCTGCGGAAACGAAATGGAACAAAAACAACTCGATCTGAAACGCATGACAATGATATACAGCGCAGATCTCCAGATTAGCCATTTTTAGCAACACAGGCCTTCTGCATGATGGAAAAATGGAAAATATGCCAACAAACTCCAAAAAGCCTGGCCTTACATACTTTAATCCAAGCATGATGAATTGAAGGATGAATGAATGATGCATTTATATCTACGTAGATTCAGCAGCTGTTTTTTAAATGCACTGCCCCTCGTCTTCCTTTTATGTCTTTAACTGCCCTGGGGGGGGAGAACAAGGCCAAAGGCAAAGGACTAGTGACCCTGAAATTCTGTAGTCAGACTGCATTTCCTTGACTTTCTGATACAAGGCATCTATTTGAAATAATACATGATATGATAAAATACAAAACTATTTAAAACTATTTATTTATTTATTGATATCATTTAACTTTGGTCCAGTGGAGAACTCAAACCATATGGCTTTACCTCAATTCCACATCTATTAAACCAATCTCAAGAGTACAATATAGAGAAGACTGCCCATCTTCATTATGAACCCTGCATCACAGTATACTGCCTCAAACACTTACTGCTCAAATATAACTCAGTTCATTTCCATTAACCAAGCAATTGCGCATGAAGCAAATGAGATGTGCATGAAAAGTGATACTGATCCAGATGATATGTATATGGTAAGATGGGGTAAGATGCCCCCCTCACACACACACTTAATTTTTCCCTTGTTCATAGATGGCACAAATTCTCAACTCAACATTTTTGATGGCTATGGCTATTTTTAATTTCATTTTCATTTTCACCTGAATCTCAACATTTGTAAGATTTAGTCATTCGAAACAGTTTTGAGGTTAACTGATCTAATTTTATGTCTCTGGAAAATAGTGATCTATGACACAGACATGGCATGTTGTTGCTTGTGTTATTTTTTAAATTGAATACTTTTTGTAATTAGTGGGGTTATTATTCAATAGTTTCACTTATCATTAAAATCTAATTGAGTGAAATCATTTAATTTGCATTTATAGTGCTGTTAGTATACAATATCTTCAACTATGGGCAAGTAAATATGCAAATATTTACGTAAAAATATTTTATACATATATTGCATAATTTTTTGTTAAGTAGGAGCATAAGTGCACCTGAAAAGAAATGTAAGCGGTGTAGAGTTCATAGAAAGTACAGTTACCTTTTAAAAACTAATTGAATGTAAAGTTACCTAATAAAAACGAAACTATCTTTAATTTGGCCAGAATTGCAGTCTTAATATCCAAGAAGGTTTAGAGAAAATATGAAATAAATTTTATTTTACCATAGATTATAAAGTGTTTTATAATTAAATACTTCTGAAAGGTCATCTAAAATTACCATTAACCCCCACCCCCACCACCCTTCCAAGTTAGAGTACCCCCAATGAATTTTGGCCATTTCCATATATATATATAGTGTTGTCGGTTGAGCAGAGCCATCCTTCCTATCTTGCCAAGTAAATTTAGGGCTTCCCGGATATTCTTATTTATCATGGGAGTATCAAGGGATGATGTCCAGTGAGCTGTTTATGCTAATGTTTTGTGATAACAAAACCGGGAAATAAAATAACTAAAACAAACATGATCAGAGAGCAATACAAACACACAAATTATCATTTCTCTGACCTTATTTTAAGATTTAGCTAAAAAAAAAAAAAAAAAAAAACACCAGTTATGTGATAAAGACCCGATAAGCAACAATTACTGCGGTTGCTAGAAGTTATAAAAATAAATGAAAATGCTTCTGGCAGAGCATTGTGTTGGAAACGCCAAGGTCATGGATTCCATCTCCAAAGAACTAAATTATAAATTACCCTGAATGTACCATAAATCTCTTTGGAGTGTCTGCCCAAACAATAAAAATGTGAGGAGTAATGCAGGAATTTATGTGCTTTTCCCTGTAAATTAAAAGGAATTAATTCTAACTACACATGTGGACAAAATTGTTGGTATCCTTCCATTAAAGAAATAAAAACCCAGAATGGTCACTGAAATAACATGAAACTGACAAAAGTAATAATAAATAAAAATTTACTGAAAATTAACTTCTGAAAATCAGACATTGCTTTTGAATTGTGGTTCAATGGAAGCATTTTAAAAAACAAACTAATGAAACCGGCCTGGACAAAAATTATGGTACCCTTAACTAAATATTTTGTTGCACAATCTTTTGAGGCAATCACTGCAATCAAGCAATTTCTGTAACTCTCAATGAGACCTTTGCACCTGTCGACAGGTATTTTAGCCCACTCCTCATGAGCAAACTTCTCCAGCTGTCTCAGGTTTGAAGTGTGCCTTCTTCAGACTGCATGTTTCAGCTCTTTCCACAGATGTTCAATAGGATTTAGATCAGGGCTCACAGAAGGCCATTCGTGGGTGTTTATAGCTGTGTGTTTTGGGTCATTATCCTGTTGGAAGACCCATGACCTGCAACATGACCTGAGACTAAGCTTTCTGACACTGGGCAGCACATTTTGCTCCAGAATGTTCTTGAGTCGGTCTTAAGTCAGTCTTGAGGTAGTCTTGAGATTGTACCCTGCACAGATTCAAGACACCCTGTGCCAGATGCAGCAAAGTAGCCCCAGAACATAACCGAGCCTCCTCCATGTTTCATGGTACAGTGTTCTTGTCACGAATCCTGGCCATGCTCTTCCGTTAACTCGCCACCAGATGTCACTCACTCACCACATTGACTCTTACGCTACACAGCACACTGGACTACAGTTCCCACAATCCATTGCACAGATCACAGCTGTCACCATTCACACATCACACACACCTGATTATCATTTCACAATCACTCACTCACTATTTAAGTCTGGGACTTGCTCTTGCTCAGGGCCGAGTATTGATCTGCATTTAGTGCTCACCTAGTGTTAGCTGCTTTACCGTGCCATTCCGTGTTTCTGTTTTGTTCATGTAATTGTTTAGCACTTATCACTCTCCCAGGGATAGCTACTTTACAGAGCCTTAGTCTTAGTCTTGCCTTGCCTTGTCTATCTTGCCGTGTCTGACCCTGCCCGTGTTTCCTGGATTAACCCTTCGCCTTGCCGTCTGGACTCTGTTTGCTCCCCGTTTGGATTATTGCTTTCGTTTCTGGATTATCTCTCTGCCTTGCCCCTTTGGATACTGTTCGCTGATCGTTGACCCACGCTTGCTCCACGGATTGCTCTGTCTTGTCCTTGCCATACCTGTTTGCCGACCTCTGACCCTGCCTGTTTACTGACCATGTTTTATAATAAAGCTTTGCATATGGATCCGCACGTCTCACGTCTCGTCAGGCCCGTAACAGAATACTCGGCCCAACAAGGATCCAGCAGCTATTCAGAGGAACATTGGCCAGGTATGGACATTGCATGGATGCTTTTAACCCTCGAGCAGGGTTCGAGACCGCTCAAAGTCTATGTACAAGAGTACTTAGACCTCGCCTATTTTTCTGATCTGCTGGACTACGCACTCATAGACTTTTTTTTTGTGAGGGCATTAATCAACCGCTCAAATCACAGTTAATCCGCGAAGGTCCCCGTTCATCTCTTAGTAAGTTCATGGATTATGCTTTGCTGTGTGTGGGCTCTCCGTTCACTGTGGGTGTCACGGATGAACGCGACACCGCACTCACTCGCGAAATGGCGGTAACAACAACACCCCTTCACGTCGTCGCTGTCAAGCCAGAGTCTGCTCACATCGTCGCTGTCAAGCCAGAGTCTGCTCACGTCGTCGCTGTCAAGCCAGAGTCTGCCCACGTCTCAGTGCTCCAGCCAGAGTCTCTTCACGCCTCCTCCGAGCTGCCAGAGGCTGTCACCAGAGATTTAGGGTCAGTCCTTCGAGTTCCGTGTCTGGTTTCCAGCATAAGGGACCCACCACTGATATCAGTGCGAGCAGCTGGCCTTCCCAGGGCCTCAACCCTGGCTGTTACAGTGACTGTTCCCCTGACCTCAGTGCTTCCCGTTATGGCGGTCGCCATTTTGAGTGTGTGGGCTGCACACTGTGCTCCTGAGGCCTCTCCTGTCCACGAGTCTGTTCCTGAGGGCTCTCCTGTCCACGAGTCTGCTCCTGAGGCCTCTCCTGTCCACGAGTCTGCCCCAAAACCTCCAGAGGAGGCGGCGTCCACTGCAGAACCACCAGAGGTGGCAGCTTCCACTGCAGAACCTCCTGAGGTGGTGGCGCCCACTCATGAACTCACTGTCTGCCTTGTCACGGCCACGGAGGCCGTCCCTGAACTCGCTGTTTGCCCTGTCATGGCCACGGAGGCCGTTCCTGACCTCAAGGTCTGCCCTGTCACGGCCATGGAGGCCGTTCCTGAACTCACGGTCTGCCCTGTCACGGCCACGGAGGCTGTTCCTGAACTCACTGTCTGCCCCGTCACGGCCATGGAGGCCGTTCCCGAACTCACTGTCTACCCTGTCACGGTCATGGAGGCCGTCCCTGAACTCACTGTCTGTCCTGTCACGGCTAAAGAGGCCGTCTGTGAAGCTTCGTACTGTCCTGCCACAGCCATAGAGACCGTCCATGAACTCTCGACCTGCTCGGTCACGGCTCCTGTGACCATGGGGACTCTCTCTGTGGTGTCTGTCTCTGTTCTCCCCAGATCCCTGATCCTGCCATGGCTTCCTCACCAGTCCGCTCTGTCGTGGAGATACACTGCCCTGTCTACGCCACACTGGTGGGCTCCGGCTCCATCTACTCCGCCGTGGTGGTCAGTTGTCTGGCTCTGGGGGTCTCCTGCTCTGCCCAGGTGGGCTCTGGTCCCGTCCTGCCCTGCAACGAAGACTCTCCCAGTGTTGTCTGTCTCTGTTCTCTCTGTGTTGTCTGTCCTTGTTCTCCCCAGATCCCAGTCTCTGTCATGTTTCCTGCCCAATCTGCTTCCTGGCGAGGGTTTTCTGCTCAGGTCTGGTGGTCCTCTGCCCTGCCGTGGTGGTCTTCTGCTCGGGTCTGGTGGTCGTCTGCCCCGCCGTGTTGGTCTTCTGCTCGGGTTTGGTGGTCGTCTGCCCCGCCGTGGTGGTCTTCTGCTCGGGTCTGGTGGTCGTCTGCTCCGCCGTGCTGGTCTTCTGCTCGGGTTTGGTGGTCTTCTGCTCGGGTCTGGTGGTCGTCTGCCCCGCCATGGTGGGCTCCTGGTCCGTCTGCTCCGCCCTGGTGGGCTCTTGCTCTGTCCTGGTCTCCGGTTCCGCCAGGAGTCCTGCTCTGCCGGTTCTGCCTCAGTCCCCGGTCTTCCCACTTCCTCACGGACCTGGCCCTCCGTCCCTCCCCCTGTTCCGCCTCCGCTCTACCGCCCTCCTGGACTATATAGGAGCGTCTGGAAGCCGCTCCTTGGGAGGGGGGCTATGTCACGAATCCTGGCCATGCTCTTCCGTTAACTCTCCACCAGATGTCACTCACTCACCACATTGACTCTTACGCTACACAGCACACTGGACTACAGTTCCCACAATCCATTGCACAGATCACAGCTGTCAACATTCACACATCACACACACCTGATTATCATTTCACAATCACTCACTCACTATTTAAGTCTGGGACTTGCTCTTGCTCAGGGCCGAGTATTGATCTGCATTTAGTGCTCACCTAGTGCTAGCCGCTTTACCGTGCCATTCCGTGTTTCTGTTTTGTTCATGTAATTGTTTAGCACTTATCACTCTCCCAGGGATAGCTACTTTACGGAGCCTTAGTCTTAGTCTTGCCTTGCCTTGTCTATCTTGCCGTATCTGACCCTGCCCGTGTTTCCTGGATTAACCCTTCGCCTTGCCGTCTGGACTCTGTTTGCTCCCCGTTTGGATTATTGCTTTCGTTTCTGGATTATCTCTCTGCCTTGCCCCTTTGGATACTGTTCGCTGATCTTCGACCCACGCTTGTTCCACGGATTGCTCTGTCTTGCCCTTGCCATACCTGTTTGCTGATCTCTGACCCTGCCTGTTTTCTGACCATGTTTCACAATAAAGCTTTGCATATGGATCCGCACGTCTCACGTCTCGTCAGCCCCGTAACAGTTCTTTTCTTTGTGCTTCATTTTTACATCTGTGAACATAGAGCTGATGTGACACAGAGCTCCAGTTTTGTCTCATCTATCCAAATGTCATTCTCCCAGAAGCTTTGTGGCTCGTCAATATGCATATTACCAAATTCCAGTCTCGCTTTTTATGATTTGCTTTCAACAGTGGAGTCGTCCTTGATCATCTTCTATTAAGTCCACTTTGGCTCAAACAGCGACGAATGGTGCGATCGAAGACTGATGTACCTTGGCATTCACCTCTAATCTCTTTGAAAGTTGTTCTGGGCTCTTTGGTTACCATTCGTATTATCTGTCTCTTCGATTTAACATCAATTTTCCTCTTGAGGCCACATCCAGGGAGGTTGGCTACAGTCCCGTGGACCTTAAACTTCTGAATAATATGTGCAACTGTAGTCACTGGAACATCAAGCTGCTTGGAGATGGTCTTGTAGCCTTTACCTTTAACATGCTTGTCTATAATTTTCTTTCTAATCTCCTGAGACAAATCTCTGCCATTGCTTTCAGTGGTCCATGATCAGTGTGGTGCACACTATGATACCAAAGTGACTACTTTTCACCCTTTAAATAGGCAGAGTGACTGATTTGACTGTTTGAAGACACCTGGGATGATGATTACAGGACACACTTTAGTTTAACATGTCCATATGGTCAAATTTTTTTCAATCTTTCAAGGGGTACCATTAATTTGTCCAGGCCAGTTTCATTATTTTTACATTTTATTTATTATTTTTTTTAATGCTTCTGTGGAACCACAATTCAAAAGCAATGTCTGATTTTCAGTAGTTAATTTTCAGTAAAGTTTTTTTATTTATTATTTTTGTCAGTTTCAAGTTATTTCAGTGACCATAGTGGGTTTTCTTTGTTTACCAACAATTTTGTATTTTTACACAACAATGTATTTTCCCCTAAAAGTGCATGTCTTTTATATAACAAAATAAATATAACACATTGTAAAAATTATTTTTCGTTTGTAACTAAAATGATTTTTTAGTTGTAAATAAAATAAGACTATTGGAGATCTTTGGAAGTTGTACATTTTACAAGAAAATATTTCGATTTTTCTGCTTCAAAAATTCATGCTTAATTCAATATGTGAATTTTTTTTTAAATTTCTGAATGACTATTGTTTCAAAGTACATTTGACCATTTTTTCAGTGATGGTAAAACATGGTAAGATTATGGTAAAACACTAACATTTTTTATTTTTAATCTTTATTTCTCATAGCTATTGCCTGAAGCACTTGCTGAAACAGAGATAGACACGTGGGTATCAATAGAGTGTGTGTGTGTGTGTGTGTGTGTGTGTTGGTCTCAAACTCAATCCTTGGAGGGCCACAGCTCTGCACAGTTTAGCTCCAACCCTAATTAAACACACCTGATCCAGCTAATCAAGCTCTTCAGGATCACTAGAAACTTCCAAGCAGGTGTGATTTGGAGCTGGTTGGAGCTAAACTCTGCAGAGCTGTGACCCTCCAGGAATTGAGTTTGAGACCAATGCCCTAAAGAATCATATCAACTTATATCGAATGGGCATCCGATGACCCCTTTAATGTTAAAGGTTTCAACCGTACAGCACATCTCATAAATTAGAGGCAGATTTTTGTCTAGCCTGAACAAGCTCGAAAATCCTAAACAGTATGGCTATGCTGTGTACAAGCCATCAGGTAAACTTTGACCTTGTAAGCAGCACTGAAACATTATAACACTGCATGTGTAAGTATGTGTAAAGGTGCAGTTAGTTGATGACCAGTGGCTGATGATGATGGACTTTCACAGCTTTCACATCTCTGTTCATTGATGTACATAGTGACTGTAATTTTCAACACCATCCTCGACACTTGTCAAGTTTAATAAAAAATATGAGCGCCATATGATTGTGATTTACAAGTGGAGTAACACTATAAAATGTAATTTCTTCCCAAATAAATGCTTTAATCAGGCTGTTTCATCAGAATAATCTCCACACAATTCTATTACATAGCAGCTGGAAACTTGGAAGGACAGGCCAATATTCAGATAAACTTTTGAACTAGACTTCCAAACAAACCCATAAGGTTTTATTTAACATACGTCTAGAACACCGAAGTATTTCCTGTGATGTTCAGCTGTAGGTGTGTGGAGGAGTAGACAGGCTGGAGTTTCCTTTTAAACCAGGTCAAACCTGTTTGCACAGCTCTACAGAGAGAAAACAGATCTCTCATTACTCACTCAATACTTTAATTTCACTGCTCCCTGGAAACCAACATCAATGCTGTGACTCTACGGATGTGATTGAGATGACAGGCCAGATGTTGAAAGAATGAAAACAATGAAGCAGAGCTTCGGGAAGGATGCATCTGATCTAAATTACTCTATTTTGTAATTTTTTGGATCTAATGTCAACCAAAAATAGATTTTTTAGTAAAAACAGTAACATTGAGAAATATTATTACAGTTTAAAATAACTCTTTTCTAATTTAATGTATTTGAAAATGTAATTTATTCCTGTTATGCAAAGCTGAAGTTTCAGCATCATTACTCCAGTCTTCAGTGTCACATGATCCTTCAGAAATCATTCTAATATACTGATTTTCTGCAAATAGTACTGGAGCTCAAATATTAATAATGGTTCTTATTATTATCAATGTTGCTTAATATTTTTGTAGTAACCGTTTTTTTTTTCAGGATTGTTTGATGAATAGAAAGTTCAGTGAGCAGCGTTTATTGTAACATTATAAATGTAACATTCTACATTATTTTTTTGTAACATTATAAGTGTTTTTACTCTGACTAAATATATAAATATATATATATATATATATATATATATATATATATATATATATATATATTCAGGACACATAAAATTGATCTATATTGAATAGTAGTATATCACAGTTTCCACAATAATATTAAACAGCAAAAAATATTTATAACATTGATAATAATATTTCTTGATTGAATCAGGTTAAATTGTTAACCAAAAATTTTAAGACAAACACAAGTTTTCAAAACATGGAGAGGTAAACATTGCATGATCCCTCTAAACACTGAGCCACTGGTGAAATATTTTTTTAATTGCTGCTGCATCTTCTATTTTTGTCCTTAAGTGTGTTATCTAGGGAACGTGATTTATTGAGCACCACTCACATTAGTGCTTATCCTGAATATGCAGCACTCCAGTTCAAAAGCATCCACACAGTCTAGTCTGTTTCGGGTCGAGTGCAGCTGATCCTCCCGCCTGCTGGTCTGCCAAACACAACAAATGCACTCAATGTGAAACTGTACAGAAATGAGCATTTGTTATTATCCACTGGAATTATCACCCACCCTGCTAAATTCAGTCTTTGGTGTCTGCATACAGGACTGGGCATCTTCCTAAATAAACCCAGTGGGACTGTCAACCTCATTTTGGAAGCTACCATTCTATTTTCTCTTCTAATCAAGTAATTTTAGCATGCAATCAGACATTTACAACTTCTCATTTACAACCATACCAGTTCCTACAAAATCCCTTTTTTTTCCAAGCCTCTGCCAACACAAACCTGGCAACACACTTGACCTTGGGATCACAAGAAGCCAGTCAACATCCTGAGCTGACGCCCACTATTGTGTCTGATTCTTCCTCACATGTTTGACTGTTCTGTTCAGTTTTTAATGCCCTAATCAACATAAAGAATGAGAGGTCATATATTAAAGAGATTTTACCACAAAAGCTAAAACATAAATTAGAGTCAATAAAACTCCTGTTAAACATGAGAAAATCACTGGAATGCACAGCATCAGGTGGATTGTTGCATTTATAAAACATCAGCCATAGCAATGTTTATAAAATGACAGCAATAAATGGGGACATTTATCAAATCAGAATAATTATTTCATAATGTCACATTTAAATCCTGGGCTTTGTTCAGCCCTGACAAAACTGTGCGAAACGTTTTTTAAACGGAAACGGTGGTGCGTTGAACACCCTGTTCTGTGTTGCAACTATGGCAGCTGAGAAGGCCATTCTTGTGCTCTTTTTGAAGAATTTTCATAGCCTGATGAAATCGGTATAAATACGTATTTAATACTGCAAAATACGCTCGACAAACATGTCTGCTAATATCTTCAGTTGTTACGCATACCCAGCTGCAGCGGACACATTTGTAAACGACTTTACTTGGACCCATTGTGCGAGCTGTCTCTTTAATACCGCGTGGTTTCTATACACGTTGCTGCTGATTGGACTGACATTTTTGACACACTCACCAAACAAGAGAAAACGTATCTCAAACCCCGTTGCACACTGTTTCCAGGAAACATGTCGTTCAACCCGGAAACCGTAGCAAAACTTTGTGCACCGGTGTGAGCTTGAACATGCCCCTTGGTATTAATAAGATGGCATTTCACATTCCTAAACCCTTGGTTAATATTCTCATTTGCATATTTGTGGCGTCACCATCATTGATTAGACAACCGCAGCACCTCAACCTGTTTAACGGCTCTACTATTGTGCATCCTAGTATTGCCATCGCCCGCTGGACTTTCAAGTTTTTCCTGAAGGGACTACAAAGGTATGAATGAAACAGTCTTTTCTTCACATATTTGCTGTCACCATTTGACCGGTTTTAAACCAGTGTTGCCAACTAATTTTCAGGGAAAGTTGACAAAGGAAGGTCGATTTGTTGCTAAAAGTTGCTAAATGACGTTGTGATGTCATTGCGCGATGACGTCATTATGTAATCACGATGCAAAATTGTGTCACTACATCAAATCAAGTCAAAAATATATTTTATACATGTTAATTTAGAGTTGTTCGTAAAATAATATAAATGCTAATATAATATTAAAATATAACTATTTTAAATACAAAATTTAATTGTTGAACAACTCAATGAATTAATAAACTTTTAAACATTTTTGAACGATTACAATTTAAGTTTTATATTTTTATTAGCTAGTAAACTAGTAAAACTACACATTCTGAACAACTATAGTTTTAAGCAGTGTATTAGTGATTAGTTAGTGTGCTACACTCTAAGAAAAGTCTCTAAAAATAGGGCACAATCCACTATGCTAATATGAAGGAATTTTCCTTATTGATTTTTTCACAGTTTTTTTTTTTTTTACCTGCATTTTAAATTACACGTTGTATTTTATGTTTTCGAGTTACAGGGTTACAATGGATAATAGAGAACGGATAATGGATAATATCATGGAAAATTTTAAATTTTTCTAGATATTTTTCTTACAGTGTACTAACTTGTTAACAATCACAGGTACAAGCTACTAACAAGGTGTATTATAAATGAACAATGATTCAATGATTCAATTATTATATTGATTATTATATTTAACAATTGCAAATAGCAGCTAACTTAAAGGGGTCATATGATGCGATTTCAAGTTTCCCTTTCTCTTTGGAGTGTTACAAGCTGTTTGTGCAGATCCCTGAAGTTGCAAAGACTAAAGTCTCAAAACGAAAGAGATATTCTTTATAAAAGTTAAGACTCTGCCACGCCCCCACATGTCTACGTCACAATGTGGGGAGATTTTCATAACACCGCGCAAATGTATACGCAAAGAAAGAAGGCGGAACTATGCTGCCACCGGCACCATGTCCTGGAGACGCTGTGTTTCGTTGTGAAAGCGAAACTACTTTGTTTGTGCTTCCAAAAGAGGATACAACTAGAAATCAGTGGTTAAGTTGTGTTCACAACACTGTTCCAGAGCAGTACAACGCAAATATTAGAGTGTGTGCAACGCATTTTACGGAGGACTATTTCCTGAACCTGGGAGTAGCATACAATGCTGGCTTGCACAAAGGCTGTTTCTATAAAGTGGGGCAATTCCAACATTGCAAGGACAGTCTGGCACTTCTAGCTCACATCCTGTAAGTACGTTTCTGCTACTGACTATTCAAACACGAGTTTTGAGCAGTGTAGAGTAGTGCTTGTTGTTTGTCGTTTCTCCGATCACAAATGCAGACATGGTAATGCTTACGCGGCGCGATGCAACGCGACACGGAAAAAGACTGTATAAGTCATTATAATCAGTAATTTTGTCCCCACTGGATGCAACAAATGCCTCGTTTGTAATGGGTTTTTTAGTGTTTTTGTGTTGCACGGCATCACAATACGGTGAGGGGTGTAATATTTCCGTCACATGCTTGAGGTATTCGGCCAATCACAACGCACTGGATAGCTGGCCATTCAGAGCACACCTCGCTTCTCAGAACGATGAGCTTTGTTAAAATCGCTGCGTTTCAGAAAGGCGGGGTGTAGAGGAACAACAATAATGTACAGTATGTGGAAAATTATGTGTTTTTTGAACTTTAAACTGCATAAACACATTGCATTACACCAAATACACAAAATAATGTTCTTTTTTGCAACATCATATGACCCCTTTAATTCATGTGATGTGTGTACTGCTAGGCATCTTTCATTAACTCTTTTTGTGTAATTTAGATGGAAAATGCATTTTTATTATTTGAGTCACTTATCAAAAGTTGCTCAAATTTGCCAAATAAATATAAAAAATAGCTGAACTTGATAATAGGTGCTTTTGGAAGAAAAATTTGTTAGGGTATTCTGAAAAGTTGATAAATTTAGCAACAAAATTGTTAAGTTGGCAACACTGTTTTAAACACTGAAATGCACAGCGTTTCCATGACTGTCCAAACCATGTGAATTTCAGGCACGCGATTCGCTGTTGCTAAGCATCTAACCGTAACGTTCAACACCACATCATTTCACTCTGTATAAGTTAAACACTGCAAAAGCGTTTCATACTCCCAGGTAAAAAAACAGAGATAACTCTGTTTTTACATTACCGTTACGTGTCTGTTTCTGTTCAGTTCCGTTTTGACCTTATTTGGTAGTTCCTGTTCTGATTTAGTTAATTTGTAATCATCATTTAGTCCTGTCACCTTTGTTTAATTAATTATCTAGTTTGCTCTATTGTTTCCATTTCCTTTATAAGCATTCAGTTTAGTCTTTGTCCCTGTCTTGTCTTAAAGTTACGTTTTATGCTGTTTACTAAGTATATTCATCTGTTTCATTTAATAAAGTTGGAACGTGTTTTTGTACTCCTCGTCTGCCTGTCTTCCTGGAAAGCATATCGTGACATAAGACAAGACCGCTACCGAAGACGTGATCGACGCCAGCGATGATAGACTTAGTCGCCGTCGGTCACGGGGGATCCCGCCGCCGTTCGCGGCACACCCCTACCCGCTGTCTGTGGGACAATAGGCCACCGTTCGCGACCCACCCAGACCCACAGTATCCGGGACATCACGCCGCCGTTCGCGGCTCTCCCAAGCCCACGTTTCGTGGGAGATTTATTGCACCCGCGGCAAATTGGTTTCCGCCCGCGGCGAAGAAGATACCGCCGAACAAGGCGATGAACGTTCCACCCGCGGCGAAGTGGATACCGCCGTACACTGCGATAAATGTTCCGCCCTCGGCGAAGAGGATACCGCCGCAGGAGGCGATGAACGTTACGCCGTCCGCGGTGAAGATGGCTCCGCCGCCTACTACGGCTCACCCCGAGCCGCCGAGGGAGGAAGTTCAGGTGCTGGTGGGAATTCTTATAGTGTATGAGGGAATGTCTTGGACTCCAGTGCCTGCTCCTCGCCAGTGCCCTCCAGTGCCTGCTCCTCGCCAGCGCCCTCCAGTGCCTGCTCCTCGCCAGCGCCCTCCAGTGCCTGCTCTGAGAGCGCTCTCCTGCATCTCCGCTGGTCCCGTCCTGCTCTCCTTCGTTTCCGCTGGTTCCGTCCAGCTCTGTGCCTCCCGAGCGCCCTCAAGTGTCCGTGCCTCCCGAGCACCCTCAAGTGTCCGCGCCTCCCGAGCGCCCTCAAGTGTCCGCGCTGCAAGAACGCCCTCCTGCGTCTCCGCTGGTCCCGTCCAGCTCTCCTTTGTCTCCGCTGGTTCTGTCCAGCTCTGTGCCTCCCGTGCGCCCCCAAGAGCCCGCTGCTCCTGAGCGTCCCACAGAGCCCGCTCCTCCTGAGCTTCCCACAGAGCCTGCTCCTCCACTGTGGCCCCTAGAGGGGAATTTTCCCCAAAAAAATGGGGGGGGGGCTATATTCCCCTGGCCTGCGTGACCGGACCTAGGACCAAGGCCACTGAGCTCCGTGATCCACCTTGGGCTCCCGAAAAAATAATACCGCCATGGCCATCCAAGCTCTCTGATCCGACAGGGCCATCCAAGCTCCCTGATCCGCCATGGGCATCCAAGCTCTCTGATCCGCCATGGGCATCCAAGCTCCCTGATCTGCCATGGGCATCCAAGCTCCCTGATCCGCCATGGCCATCCAAGCTTCCTGATCCGCCATGGCCATCCAAGCTCTCTGATACGCCATGGCTCCCCGAGTCTCCAGTGCCGCCATGGCCTCCCGAGTCTCCAGTCCCGCCATGGCCTCCCGAGGCTCCAGTCCCGCCATGGCCTCCCGAGTCTCCAGTCTCGCCATGACCTCCCAAGTCTCCAGTCCCGCCATGGCCTCCCGAGTCTCCAGTGCCGCCATGGCCTTCCGTGTCTCCTGATCCGCCATGGCCTTCCGTGTCTCCTGATCCACCATGGCCTCCCATGTCTCCTGATCCACCATGGCCTCCCGTGTCTCCTGATCCGCCATGGCCTCCCAAGGCCCCTGATCCGCCCTGGAGGTTTCCCTGGTCTCCTCCCTGTACTGGCCCTGCTCCAGCCTCCAGGGCGCCCGCCCGTTATGTTGTTGTTATTGTTACGACACGGGACGCGCCTTCCGGGAGGGGGAGATAACTGTTACGTGTCTGTTTCTGTTTAGTTCGGTTTTGACCTTATTTGGTAGTTCCTGTTCTGATTTAGTTCATTCGTAATCATCATTTAGTCCTGTCACCTGTGTTTAATTAATTACCTAGTTTGCTCTATTGTTTCTGTTTCCTTTATAAGCATTCAGTTTAGTCTTTGTCCCTGTCTTGTCTTAAAGTTACGTTTTTTGCTGTTTACTAAGTATATTCATCTGTTTCATTTAATAAAGTTGGAACGTGTTTTTGTACTCCTCGTCTGCCTGTCTTCCTGGAAAGCATATTGTGACAATTACAAGTGTGAAAGTTTTTTTTTTCATCTGTGGTTAAACCTCGGTTTAGAACGAGGATAGCCTGGGATTAATTGTTAAAAAAAGCCATTTAGTAATTAACCTATTAGAAAGAAAGAAATACAACTAGATATAAATACATAAATAGTTATAGTTAAATAGTTTAACTGTTTAGTATTTCCTGCAATTATGTTTTTCAAAGTGAAGGTACTGTAGAAAATGTAAATTATTTAGTCTGAATTGAGTAAGGCTGTTTCTTTTTGTTTTTAACAAGTAGCTGCATGCTGAATCTGGCAACATCTGAAATGGACAACATGACTGAAGCAATGGCTCATGGGTAGTTTAGAAAAAGTATAATTTCTCTGAAGGCGTTCATGCCAAAACTGATGTTATGTGAAACTGAAATCATATCCAAGAAGAAAAATGTGGTGCGGGACAAATTCCACACCGAACCCAATCTGCTAGTACAACAGCAACAGACGACAACAAGCTCAACAACAAAACTAAATCATTTAAAACAAGGGTCAGAGCAAGTACTTCACAATGAGACAACATTTTTATATTCAGAAACAAACTATCTGCGAAATCAGATGCTAGTTACACTTCTGTGGATATTCTATATCATAGAATATCTGTGCCGCAGAAGGACTCACAACTAAGCAATTTCAGCAGAGTGCCTGGTATTTTCAGCTGGCAAAAAAAAATAAAAAATAGGCTTTGGTGGACACATGGTCTAAAGGTTATTTTAGATAAGGTATGATATGTTTATTGAAAGCTTTGTCACTGCTTAATAAAGACAATAACTATATGCAACACACAAAAATCCAAGATGGAAAATTTTGAAAGTAAAACCATATAAGGTGCTCTATTTTATATTTATTACTGTGCTTATTATACAGTCTGCACAAATTATCTAGTCACATTTATGTAGGTGAGGCATGCATGAGTCTCCATTCACTCTCTCTCCTTTCCAATGAATCACCTCACTTCCTAACTTTCCTAATATATCTAATTAAAAACAGAGATAAAATCCTAAAATACTTTTAAAAAGATGAAATTACCTTAAAAATAACCTTATGATCAAAAGAACTGAACTGAGATCTGTTTCCAGTGCAAGTAGATAGCAGATAAACTCTGATTAACTTAAAGACCATTTGTTTCCTGTTTTGGCCAAGTGATTACAATTAACTTTATAACACACACTCACACACAGCTGGCTACATATCAACCTGACAGTTTGTGCCGTATTTCACCAGAAGCCAGAGAGAAGGTCTGGTTCATAAGAAAGTAAGATTTCCACCACACACACAAACATAATCAAGCCCACTAATTTTGAGAACTGCCGACGCTTCCTGTAAAGCCTAATATAGTGGTTACCAATTTGGTTTGTAGAGTTACACAAATCCTCAAGACGTCTGAGAGGATACACCAGCATGACTCTTTAATAAGCTAGTTTGAACTCAGTGTTCCTCTAATGCTCAAATCAATGAATTGAGCCAAGAGACTGTCCTTAAATTTAACCTGTCTCCCAAAAACCATATATTTAGAGGCAGAGAGACTCGGATCTTAATCAACGTTGGAGAATTTATGTCTTTGATCTTTGCTTTGGCTCCGCGGCAAGAAGATGCGTCACTTCAGTCTGTTATTTGTTTGTATTTTGGTAGACGTAAGGATTATAGAGTAGTAAACAATGTCACACTAAATAGTTCCTTTCTTCATTTTTCTTGAGAATTACACATTCTCCAGAATGTGATCAGCACTGTGATGCTTGGTTGGTTATCAGGTGTTGCTGGGTTGCAAAGGTGTTCTGATTTTCCATGTAAAGCATTGCATACAAAAGCTTGGTGAACTTTGACCTGTGAATCTGCAGACCAAAAAAGGATGGAGCTGTTGAGGTTTGTAGTGCAGAAAACTGGAGGTCAACTAGCATTTTCAAGCCCTCTGGACATTCCTGGATTTTTTTTGGGGGGGGTTTAAGTAAAGTAATATTTTGATCATGGACAATTTGTTCTACAACATAAATACACATACCTCATGTCTCAAAAATTAATTTTGAAGGGTTTGTTTTAGCAACATTTTTTTACATCAACATCGTTCGTTCCATCAAAATTTGCACAATGTTGTCAAATTTATGTTGTAGAACAAAACATAAAAATGCAGATAATGTTTACTACAGACCTTATTTTAGTCATTAATTGAAAAAAGACATTACAAAAAACCCAAAGAAAAATTCTAATGCAAATTTGCCTTTTGGATTTGCCTACAAATTAACCTCAAGGCTGTACCACACTACAGAGGATCTTAATGTCACAGACTGACCGCTAAGCTCAATAAAAAAAAAAAAACATGCTAAGGTAAAACTGCATGGTTTACAGGATCCAAAATAACTGAATCTAAAGCCTAATTTGAATGCAACTGGGGTTGTGATGACGGCCATGAACTTATATTACAATTCCTAAAAGAAACATGTCTTAATATAGTGCAGTATTGCTTGTTAAGAAAATATAGTTTCAAGAATATTTAAATATTTTCATGTGGAATATAAATTATTTAATGTTTAATCATGTGAAAATATTTTTTAGGTGAAAAGACATTTACAGAAACAAATATAGAAAAAAGGGAATTTAATAGTGTCTAAAAAATAAAAAATAAAATAGAGGAAACCACTGATTTAAAAAGGAATAAAAATAAATAAATAAATACATAAATATATAACAGATAAAAATGCTGATTGCAAATCTTCTAGAAAAAAAAGACCAAAGAGACAAATTACTGATTAAAAATGTATTTTTACAGACAAAAATTTACATATTAAAATTATTTTAATAACTATTCATTTTAATTATGAATTAATGATTAAAAATAATATAATTATTATTTTATAGACAATAAATATATACCTTTTTTAGATTTGGTTTACTTTTACAGAAAAACAGACACAAATTTACAGAGTAAAGCTTTGAGAGTATACTTTTAGAGAAGGACTGAGGTAGACAGAGGCTTTGAATAGAGATGGATGTAAGTTTTATTCAGTCAGTCTGGTATGTTACTCCACAACTTCTGTGTAAACAACCAAAAATACAGTGTTTAGAAGCAGCGTTTCAGGCACTGAAACTGTAATCAAGCTCTTAGGCTTCTTGTTGGAATCAGTCCCTCCCTGTTTAAAATCATGAAGCAGACATTCAGACTGTGGCGACAGGTACATTAGCCGCGATTATGTGTAAGCGATGTGTTAATATTCGTAATCTCCACCATCTCTCACCTCATAGACATGCAAACGCAACTAGAGTTCATCTGCATGAGCACATGCTCTTTAAAGTGGTCTCATCACAGTATAAAACAAACGTTAACCCATTTTTACAAACATTAAACTCCTTTTTGGAGAAGATTTAGATCTCAGAAAGAGCTCTGAACCCTGAAGTGTTTTAGATCTTCTCTTACAAATCCCAGGTACCCATAACAATCCAGAGTGAGGATTTAAACAACACAGCAGGACTGAAACACTAATATAAAAATACAGGCTTTCAATTGTTAATGCCCGTTTAAACTACCCAAAGGAGCATTTTATTGCTCAGATATTGCTCTTTTAATTAAATATCGATATGACGGAGCAACCCCTTTCTTAAAGCATATAAAGCTTTTCATATATGCAGTATATTGTTGTACATCTCATATCGACTATATTTTCTGCTGGCCCAAACAGTACAGTCATGACACTGTCCTTACCACGTAACATTTATGTCACTGGCTTCAAGTGCAAACATGCTGATTAATCTAGAGCAGTAATATAGAGTGAGTGACTCATTCAATATTTGATGAGGAACAGACATTATGATATACTGATCTCTGCACATAATGTCACTGATTCAGACTGTGGAGGACATGCAGGACAAACTGGTGTGACAAGTGAGCTGTAACATACACATACACTGGGATGAGAAGAGCCTTAGATTAATAGTGGCTGCTTGAGGAACTCAGATCTTTGGAATGTTCTGCAGGAGGAATATGGAAAGTGCGAATGTGACTCAAGCATCTGAACATGGAGTTCATCAGCAGCAGACACTTTTCAGACAGGAAGAGGGAAAAAACACACATGAAGTGTAACCTGTCAAGAACATGTCTGAGTCATATTTCACCCTATAATTGAAAGAAAGGTAAAGATATTTTGTACTCTGAGCTTATTTTCATTACAATTAAACATTCTCAATACTGTATTGTGGACAAAAAGATTGTAATAATAAAAATAAATAGAAAATAAATTTTACGGGGTAATTTTAATTTTAAAATACAGATTAAAATTTATTTTATAGAAAAAAAAGTGTGGTTTAAGATTTTTTAACAGAAAAAAAGACAAAAATACTGATGTTAGATACTGATTAAAGTCAGCATTATGATCAGTTTTATACATTTTATATTATTTGTTGCACTATGTATTACATAAACAAAAAACTACAAGTCAGTTAATAAAAAATAAATATAATGTGTAAATGTAAATAAATATAAAGAAAATATTTTAAATGAAATAAATTAATAAAATAAAATACAAATGATATTTTTTTTAATTATTTTTTAATGCCCTGATAAAGTACAGTAATGACAACTAATGGGCAACATTTACTTAATTGTCTTTAAAATGATTTCATAGTCCTTTAAAAATTGAACTCGTCATATCAATAAAAAATACCTTTTTTTCATTTGATCATGGGGTCAAATATATTTTTGTCATATTCACCTGCTTAAAATAATACACATAAGGATTATATCTTCTTTTCTATTTTTTCCTCTTGAAAAAATAGAAAAAAGCTTTACAGATTTGCTGTGTTTAATTATGGCTCATTTGTTAAGAATCTAAAACATATTTTTTCAGAACAGTAAACCTACTAGTAAAACTGCATATCCACAAATACCTGCTCTGACAGCTTCATAATTGAATCCATATTTAGCATGAATTACTTCGATGAGGAGGTCAGCAGATACGGGAATATTTCTGATGACACAAGAGACACGAAAGCCTCCTAATGCACTGCACAAATCTTTATGACATCGATTGTCCATCAGAGCCAGGAAGAAAGCTAGACTATAAATAAAAGATGCCACTTCATGCTGGTCTGCCTCAGATGGCAATTAAACAGGATCCTGAACGGCAAAAGCAGAGGAAGGAAGGGTATTAGTGTCTAAATCGGCATCACCAGGGGCTCTCAGAAAATCAAGAGAGGGTACTGTGTGACAATGTGGTCTGTGCCTATGTGGGGGGAAGGTCATACAGTGTCTGTCATGCTTTTTTCTTTAGGATTGAACTCAGAATACAAACAGAACATCAGCAGTACAGATCCTTGACATTTGCCCCACTGACAGACACAAATGTTACTGTCAAAACGACAAACAAAAACGTCACTGCTGGCATCTTATAAAATCATGTTTCCAGATGCAGAACAGCAAGGTGTGTTTAACAACAGAGTGTCTTTAAAGGTGGGGTATGTAATTTTTCAAAAAAGCTTTAGAAAAATGAGTCGGGCCAAGTATCAAAACAAACTTGTTGCCAATCAGCTGTAAGGGCTGTGTCTACTCACGATGTGAAGGAGAGAGCATTCAGTGAACAGCCGAGCTGAGTGACAGAAAGATAGAGATGGAGGATAAAAAAAAAAAAGTGGAAAATGTCTGCGGAACGATAAGGGAAGAAGTAGGACCCGTGTAAATATTGGATCAGCTTTCCAGCATTGGAGAGAACTCAAGGAGCGGAAGGCCAGCGATCGGATGCCAAGGTTGCTTTGGTTGTTCTCGATAGGTGAGTAACACAGTGTCTACACCGGCTGCACCGAGCCACAACAGCTAAAGTCTGCCTACACTGGACGCGATAAAGCAACCGTTGAAAATCATTTGAAATTTGTGTCAGCATGTCATAAATAGAACAGTTCTCTGTGGGAGATTTGTCGCGTCACACAGCATCCAGTGAAGACACGGGGTGCGTCTCAATCAGCTCCCTTGCTCCCGAGCTCGTGAATCAGTAGATCGTGTACACGAATTCGGTCACTGGTAAGTTCCCTGACTCACTGCACGTTGGGACAGTGATCACTCGAATTCCAGTGACATGATTACGAACAGAATCAACGAACAACAATGTAGAACGTCACCGCTTGAATTAATAAACAACAGACAGGACCGATCTTTTTGATATTATTTTTTATTCTCTTTAAACGCATCGTTTTGCTTTGTTTCACAGAACTAATTGTTGCCTGGGTTGCGTAGATGTGGGGCGGAGCTATCAACATAGGGGCGAGACCTTTTTGGGGTAAGGGCGTGTCAAATATCAACAATGGCTTCCAGAAATCGCTTACTCCACCTTTAACTCTTTCCCCGCCAACGTTTTTTTTTAAAAGTTGCCTGCCACCGCCAGCATTTTTGATGATTTTCACCTAAATTTGACGGCCCTCAGAATATTTTCTGCTATGAATATATGAACATATTATATATCTAAATAAAGAACCAAGCCTCTGCTTTTAATTATAAAAACTATTTTATTCTATCTTCATGTGTTCATGTTTTATCACCACTTGAATGCACATAGGTTTCATCAGAAATACAACATTTTGGACAAAAACCTGAGAAAAATGCATTTTTATCAAAGTAGTGCGTTAGGGCTTTCCTTACCGTAATATACCTAGAACATGGATTGCCATAAAATCTCGTCAATGGCGGGGAAGCGTTGTCTCTTAATTGACGTGATATCTCGTCAATGGCGGGTAAAGAGTTAATATCCCTCTTTTAGTTTAACAGCTGAGCCCAAGCCTCCGTTATTAATTCCAAAACGTCACAAAGAACGTTGAGCTACTTCACTAAAAGCTAATTTGTACTGCATTAAAAGCAACGTATTATGTACGGTATTATGAGAGAGAGAGATGGACTGAGCGAGTGTGATTACCTGCATATGATACAGCATTCATTCTTCAGCTCAATCTCATATTCACAATAAAACATTAGTTTGCCGAGGAAAGCAATGTCTTTGTCTTACTATCCTTTCATCTGTTAAGGTGATTTCCGACGACAACGCTTTTCAGTGCATTTGTTGGCTGCATCCTACAATACGCTGTTGAAACTAAAAATAACTTTATTGTTTAAAACCCTGTTTCCAATATATAAGACTTTACTGCTGACTCACTCATAAAACAGTCTCTTGTCACCATCTCTACGGCAGAATAATATAACTAAAATTACCATCACGAACACACACTGTTTCCCAACACTAAATACTAATATTAATTAAATATTACTATTATTTATAATATATATATATATATATATATATATATATATATTGGATAATAATACTTCAATTAAAAAACAACAACAGCCATCATAAAGGTTGCTAGGCAATTCAATCAAAAGTGCAAAGGCAGCACTTTGATATACATAAAATATAATGTAATTTTCAAATAGACATTATCTTTATTAACAAACCGCATATTTGAAGTCCAAACAAGTACATTCTCACCTAAAAAAAAAACTCTTAAACTACATTTTGTGACACAAAAACAGTATTATTTTAAAAATTATACTGGATTTGGGCATCTGCCATAGCACTCACTGTGAGAAATACGGCAAGCGGAGCGATGCTAGATCAATACTAGCAGGAGCGAGACATCTGACACCTCACTGAGTCACTAGTCTTTGATTTCCCCATAATTCTGCTAGTTTGGACCAGCAAAATCACCAGTTTAAAACTTTAGATTGAGCTCGGACCAGCTGATGACCAATTTATTCCAGTTTTGACCAAACCACTGCTACCACCTTTAACTGATTTTAGCTGGAGAGTCTCAACATTCCACGTTCACATAGTTATTTACTTAATAACTAAAGTCACATACTGACTTTATTTAATGGTGATACTAACAAGACAAAACTCAGTTGCTCTCTCATACCTGCACTTTGTCAATGTCAGATTCCTTGAAACTGATAAACTAAAATAAGCAGTTACAGTTAACATCAAAAAACTTACATCTGGGTGGAAGAACAGACCTAATCCACTCACAGCTGCACGGCTATGACTGTCCACCAGGAAAATGAGCACATGCCACTGACAATATAAAGCAAGGGCTTTTCATGCATTTACAAGAAGCTAATAGTTCCTGAAATAGCCAGTGGAAACTGGTTATCAAGGAAAGCAGCTTGCCTTGTCCCTTCATAGGGCCAAACTATGAATCAGAGTAACAAGAAAGCAATCGCAACCTCTATGCACTCGCCCCAGAGAATACTGAGAAACACTCCACACTTCCCATACAAATAAACGCATGTTTGTAGATGCAAACACTTGGCACTAGCATCCCACTTTCACACAATGCAGGCACAAAAGTGTGACAGATGTCATAAACGAAGAAAACATTAAATGAGCATAGATTGACACATGCATATTCAGTGTGATGCATACAATCACATCACAAAATGGACTGCTGCTCATTTAATCATGTTTCATTTAGACTACCAAAAATCTCTGCCATCACATCTGGCTGAAAATCCAAGAGAAGGTGGAAAAAGTAGAGCAAATGGTATGATGGGGAAATAAACTGACATACTTCAGATAAACACTTCAGAAAGCGAAAGCCACAGGCACGGTCCTTTGAGACTGAATATTTGTTTGGAAGCTGATTTTCAGCGGAGACACTCTATCTCTGTCAGATCTGTTTAGACACTGGCAGATCCTCTCTAAACACGTGTTTTACTTGGAAAAACACACTTTCCATCATCTTATCTTAACGACATTAGAATTGTAGCTAGTGGCCAATATAAACACTAGTCCACTTAGCAAGACTGTGAACACAGAAAAGACAACACAACAAGCATGAGAAGAGGAAGAAGATTATTACAATTTAAAATAACTGTTTTCTATTTGAATATATGTTAAAATGCAATTGCTGAATTTTCAGCGTCATTACTCCAGTCTTCAGTGTCACATGATCCTTCAGAAATCATTCTGATATGATGATTTGCTGCTTAAGAAATATTTTTATTATTATCAATGTTGAAAACTTGTGCTGCTTCGTGTTTTTGTGGATTCATGTTTTTGTGGATTCACCGTGATGCATTTTTAGGATTTTGTAAAAAATAAAGTCCAGCATTTATTTGAAATAGAAATCGTTATGCATGCTTATACTGTGATTTTTATCAATTTAGTTTCTTATAAAAAAACATACTGATCTCAATCTTTTGAAGAGTGTGACACAAAAGCAGAAATGTTTGATTCATTTAAGCTGTCAAGCTCAAAAAGAACAAATAAAGCCAAAAATGTGTCATAAAAGCAGTTACATTTTCTGTTCTTCATATAAATATCATAAGACCTGGAATATAGTTTTTGTAATGTTTTCTTTTTTCATGGTCATGATTAATTGTCACTCTATGGCAAAAGCTGTATTTACAGTGGTCCAGTAGTGCACAACACAACAAAATCTCCACAACAGAACGGAAATAAGCTGCAACACAACAAAATTAGCAAAACACAATGGAAATAAGCCACAACACAATGCAATCTCCACAACACAGTGCAAACAAGCCGTAACACTACGGACACAAGTCACAACACAACGGAAACAAGTCTAAAAACAACAAAATTAGCATAACACAATGGAAACAAGCCACAACACAGCAAAATTATCCCTTTGTGTTGTGTTGTGCACTACTGGGCCACTGTACGTATTATATACTGATGCTCAAAAATGAACTCTTGTGTTCCAAAGGGGGAAAAAAACAACATATTGGTATAGAAGGACAAAATTTAAATTTTTAGGTGAACTATCCCTTCAATTTTAAAATTATTACCCCAGTCCTGAATATGTGGTTACTTCTTTGCTGGATGAGCTGCTGTTCTTCTAACACAGCTGCGTTTGGTGTATTTTGGAAGGAAAGTTTGTCTCTAAGGTCCCATATGCAGGAAGAGGAATGTCTGTTCTGTAAGGGTTTCTGTCCGTGGCTTTCATCCTTTATCATCATCAGCAAGACATTGAACCTCAAAGGCCCCTGTAGTAAAACATGCTGTGCTTTACATCAGTCGCATAGTGAACAAACATAAAATCCATTTAACGAGAGCCAAAAAAAGTGCAATTCTGTCATCATTTACTAACACTCATGTCAAACTCAAATTATAATTTTTTTTCTTCTCTGGAACACAAAGACATTTTAGCAGAATGTTCATAATACAGTGACAAAGGGCTGTCAAACTCCGAGAACTACATAAACGTGCTATGAATGTAGCAATAGTCCATAGAGGCTAACTCATGCACCATATTGCAATGCAAGTCTTCTGAATCAGTATGGTTTATTTGAGGAACAGAGCTAAATTTACAATATTATTAATTGAAAATCTTTCTTATGCTGTATGGAAAAGACCAGCATAAACATTTAAGAAAGTCACTTAGGTTTGGAACGAGAATGACATGATATAAATTAATATTTTGGCAAGTAACTGTTTAAATCTTGGGAGCATTGTGAAAGACAGTCCTATGTAAGCGCATGAGTAAGACTTTGAGTTGGTGTGTGTTTTAACAGAGGAAGTGTAAATGCAAGATACGTTTCATCAAAGCGATGATAAAACTGATAAATGCACAATTTCCTCTGCTGTTGGATGCGCTCCTGTTCTTTGTTTAAAACTTTGAATTACATCGGTGTATGAATAACTCTGGCGTGGATTCTAGTTCGTTGTCTGAACTTTACAGGCTCATGGGTGACCAAGAAACAGTCATCACCTTCATATTACAATGATTTATCATGGAAATATCCATTGCGCAACACTCAAGAGGGAATCCTGGTTTAAACAAGAGCTGGACATTCACCATAAGCTGGAACAGTTTTATTCACATTTTATAGCTTGATGGGTATCAGGAATGTGTTAATAAGCAGAGGTTTGCTGGGGAAAAACACGTCTCTTATACAGTAGACTGGAAACATGAACATCATTCAACTGTGAAACAGATACATAAATGGTACTTTCAGGTTGGTGGGAAATCATACTACAATAGTACTCATACTATTCTGCATTATGTATCCTGTGAACAACAAGCATTTTTAGTAAACTCCATGTAATATCCCACAATGCAATGTGCCTGATGTTCCTTACATTTCCAGGTCGACAAATAAACCAGACATAATATCAGCCATGACACAATACATTTACTCATTAATCATTATTTGATCAGAGTTCAACATTTAAAATGTTAAGACATTTTTACACAAATTTCAAATTCAAATCAAATTCAAATTTTATTTGTCACATACATATACATACATAGTACGACATGTAGTGAAATGTATTGTACGACTGTCCAACAAATTGTCCAACAAAATTAATAAAAACCTCAAGTTTACAAAAATACAAATAGAAAAAGTACAGTAAACATATATATAGAAATAAACTAGCAATAAAATAAAATAAAAAATAGATGAGAATAAAAATAGATATGAAGAATAAAAATAGAGTATGATTCTATATAGATTCTATAAAAAGTAAAGTGTATGTCAGTGATAAAGTGTCCGTGTGCTGTGCAGTGCAGTAAAGTGTATAAGTGAGTAAAAGGAATACTAAAGACAAATGGTATGTAAATCCCACTCATTTATCCTTACGTAACCTTCTACAAATTAGTGCAGATTGTAATTGAAAATGTGCAAAGTGGAAGTGTGGGGTGATGTGGAGAGTGGTTAAGACTCCGAATGGCCTGCGGGAAGAAGCTCCTCCTCATTCTCTCTGTGTTCGCCTTCATGGAGCGGAAGCGCCTCCCTGAACGCAGCAGAGAAAAGAGTCCATTGTTGGGATGGCTGAGGTCCTTCACTATCTTCCTGGCCCTGGTCAGGCACCGCTTGCTGTAGATCTCCTGCAGGTCAGGGAGCTCGGTGTGGATGGTACGTTCCGCTGAATGCACCACCCTCTGGAGGGCTCGTCTGTCCTGCATAGTGCAGTTCCCGAACCAGGAAGTGATGCTGCCCGTCAGGACGCTCTCGATGGTGCAGGTGTAAAAAGTCTTAAGCACCCGAGAGGGAAGTCTAAAGTCCCTTAAGCGTCTCAGATGGTACAGACGCTGCCTGGATTAATTTAATTAAGAAGGCAAAGTAATGTATTAAAAAAATATTGCATTATATTAATGACAATGAATTAAATATGCAATGAGGTTATGTGTCAGGAATGTAGCATTTTACTGTTTTAAAAATGCTTGCATAATACATTGTTGCAAATGCCACTTAAAAATAAAAAAGGCAACACAAGTAATAAACCAAGTGAATGTGATTGTCTGGACCCAAACTACAACTGACTTTTGACCTAACAACCAAGCAAACCCCCACCCAGCTAACAAAATTAATGTTTTGCTATTGTTACCTATCTGCTATTGTGCATGTTAAATATAGCAAAACTAATAGAAATCCTGATTTTTTCAACAAGTTTCCTGCTATAATATCTGTTGGACAGCAACTTACTACAAAAACACACAAACATACTCAAAGCATAAAACAACAGTGTCATTGAGCTGTCATGCTGCTTTCTTATGGCATACTGCCAGGGAATTAACCTGCATCCTTTCTGGAAAAAAATGAGTAAATGACAAGCTAAATATAGCTCTACAAACACACAACACTCAACAGAAGCAGCCTGGATCAAGCTGAACTACACAGACAAACATTTTGAGCTCATGTAGAGTTTGGATTTTCAAATGTGGGTAACTCATTGGTCACAGAAAACAGAAATGCAGAGCCTGACCAGATGAGTTTACTGTATGTGAAGTCATGGAAGAGGATATTGTCCAGCTGCTGAGTGATGGATGAAAGAGCTTGGAAAGCTGGAAACACAAAAGATGCTTTGTTGTACAAAAGACCTGCACTTCACTTCAATGCAAAATGCCAGAATTCTTCATGAAGGCTTCCTGACCAATATTTATGTCAGTTAATTTGGGACTTCTGGAAATAAACAAATGCCCAACTGTGTCATGTGGTCTTGCACACCAACAAAAGTTGATTTATGAAATCGTTTGAGTGGTAGGATTTGAAAAATGACTGTAAATGAATGCATCAGTGTCAAACAAATAAAACAAAGTTTAAAATATTGTGGCTTAGAGAAGGAAACTGGTATAAATATTATATGCATTGCTAAAAATTGCCAGGATTTAACAGTAATGTCTTACAATAAAACACTCTACATATCAGTACATTCAAATCAGCAGCAGAGAGGAAAAATCTCAATGTTTGTTCACCAAAGACACTTATAATTGACCCAAAAATGAAACCTTAGGCTGAATATTTGAATATCTGTGCATATTTCTACCTTGGTTCAGGTGAGACGTTTTCACTGGAGAAAGCGATACAGTATTATGGACTTGTATTTTAGCTGGAAGCAACAGTTTAAAGTTAAAAATGGGTTGGATTGGTTTCTTACAAATTTGTAGCGTTTCATTCTGATGGTACCCATTCACTGAAAAGGATCCATTGGTGAGCTAGTGATACAATGATACATTTCTCCACATCTGTCTGTTCAGATGAAGAGAATAGCTCATCCATATCTTGGATGGTCTGAGAGAGTACAATTTCAGCAACTTTTCAGTTTTGGGTGAACTCTTCCTTTTAAGTGTTTTAACAAACATTGGACAACAAACTGGTGAACAAACACTGAAAGATTTCCTCTCTTCCTTTAAGCTTTCTATTTTAATACATCTTTTGCAATGACTCACTCAGCCGTAAGGTCACTGTGCTCAGAGAATGACATCTACAATAAACATCACTCTTGCAATTAGCAATCACAGCATAACAAACGCTTTACTCCATGTTAATTATGCATTATTGATAATATTATTAACAAATGTATGCTGATGATGACGCCTGCATCAGTTCAGAGAGTAACATACGCAGAAGTCAGGCATTTAACTTTTACACCAGTTTTAAAGACACATCAGTTATCACCGAGCAGTTAGTACATTTCTTTTGCACTGAGCCTTGGCGTTTATGTCGGTGACATAGGTTTGAATCTTTTCCATTTATTGTATTATTAATATTCCAAAAAGTTAAAGGGATAGTTCACCAAAAGTAAACACCGTCATCATTTACTCACTCTCATGTTGTTCCAAACCCGTTTGAGTTTCTTTCTTCTGTTGAACACAAAATAAGATATTTTGAAGAATGTTGATAACCAAATAGCCAATGTTCGCCATTGACTTCTAAATTTATTATGGAAGTCAATGGTTACCCTCTACCAATCACTGCTATAAAAATCTTACTGACCGCAAAATCTCAACTTAGGTAACATAAATCTCAACCCAGGTAACAAATTTAGGTTATTAAAACTTTGTGGGAACATTGTTTTAATGTTTCTAAACTATTGACATGTACAGTTTTTTTTTTTGTCATGATTATTTAAAGTTATTTAAAGGTTCCTAAAATGTTTCTTACAGCAATCTTCTAACATTTTTCACCCAAAACATAACATTTGAATGTTTATTATTAATATTCATAGCACATTAAAATGTCTGGTTTTCTTGTTGTGATTAGAACATTATTTAAAGGTGACTAAAGTTGTCTTACAACATTGTAGTAGTTTTATTTTTACCCCAAATATAATTAATTTAAACGTTTATTTTTAGTATTCTAATGGCCCGTTCATGCAGAACTCATTTTCCCATTCCAATAAACTACTTTTCCATTGTTTTTCTATGTAAACACACGCTAGATGGACGTGTATGACCGTTGTGCTCGTGTGTTTTGCAGTGCTGTGCACATGAGCACAGCACAGGTGCATGTTTAAGACACCGTGTCAAGTTAAAAGTATTTCAACTCTTACACGAAGCACAGCTCATCAAAGTCAGTTCCAAAACAGTGGACGAATCAGAAGACCCCGGAAGCAGGCCAAGAGTTGCGAGCTTTTTGTTTACAGTAGCAGGTTGGCAGAGGAGGCATTCTATGTTGCACTTTAAAAAAAAAAAAAAACATTTCTGAGAGCTGCTTCTCACGTTTAAAGATGCAAAGATGCATTCTGTGTGAACAGCCGCTAAGAACATTTTCTCTCAACATTATTAGAACATTCATCAAGAACAAATAACATCATGAGAATGTTCTGAAAATGTTGTTCTATGAACTTTTTTGTCTAAATGTTCCATAAACAATGCTTTAAGAAGGTTTTGTCCTAACATTTACATAACTTTTAAAAAACATTAGTGAAAGTTGTGAAAACGTTCCCCAGCTGGGATAGTGCCTGTAGGATTCAAACTAAGTCTGTGTGGATCTGAACCATCAGAGCTTCACCTCATCATGACCTTATACAGAACAATATAACGGTAATATAAAGCCTAATACTAACATCTAAATCAGATCTGGAAACAAAAACAATCTGGGATTGACGGTAATGTACATCTGCATGCAGAACAACAGCTCAATCTTAGTAGGACGGTTCAAATATGAGGCATGGATGGACAATCTGGTGGATCAATGCAAACTTCATCTTTCAAGATGTCTAGAATCTCTCTGCACGTCTCGTGAGGGAATCACTAGCAGCTCAGTATGATCTCCAGAGACCTCTGTTCTGCTGCCAAGAACTGATGCAGATAAATGATAGGGATTAGATAGAGATCGAGAGAAACACAGCCCGATGCCCTTAGAGAGAATTCACGATGGCTTATTAGAAACACTTAGAGCAGCTTGTCCACTCATCCCTCATCTCTAACCCACTATGAAGGAAAACATGGCTCCTTCTAATCAACCTATAAATCTGATATTGATATTTTACATAGAATATTTAAACATAAACACATTGTGTGTATACATTAATGAACAAAATAATTGTAACAATTTATAACCTTATATTTCATTATGTAATGCATATAATAATATGCATTACATAATATTTATAGTAAATATTATAGCAATTTTATCTCCACTTATCTTACATAATTTCTACAGTTTTATGAAAAGTCCATTGCAAACGTTTTCCATAATTTTTTTTTTTTTTTTTTTAAGATTTAAAATTTAAAATTTTTGGAATTGCATGACCAAATAAATTCTCAAAAATAGGCTGCACATTCCCAAAAAATAAACATTTGTGACCTATACAACTTTGCCAAAGACGTTGCTAAAGATTTATGAGTCAATGTTCTGTGAAAGTGGTGTGGCACACTTGAGTTGTGTAAAACCTGTGGTACATCTGCCAGACCACTCTTTCATAAGACATATAATGAAAGGAAATCAGCGAGCTAGAAGAAAGAGTTAGTGTTTTTCAGTAGACAGCTAATCTGTACCATTAGAAACCACCATAAAGTAGTCAAATAATCTCAAAAAGTATATAAATCAGTTTTAACCAGCATTTAAATGGACAGTTCACGCAAAAATTTAAATTCTGTCATTAGTTACTCACCCTAATGTCGTGCTACACCTGTATGAATTTCTTTCTTCTTCTGAACACAAATTAAGATAATTTGGGTACCCAATGGCAGTAGCCATTGCCTTTTTTCATATTATGGAAGTATGGATTTTTGAGCTAACTATCCCTTTAAATCTCCTGAAACGTGATTTAATATGAATACTTGCATGCTAAAAACATGATTTGAACAACCTGTAAAACTTATTTTTTCATGTGACTATACTTTTTGTGAGAGATTACATCACAAGTTATATTATAGGCCTACATGCCAAATGATCTTCTATACTGTATACTACAATGGAAAAGTTTCATAAAATGTCATAAATTCTAATGATAATTTGATAATGTATTTGATAATCTATTTTGACTACTTGATAATCAGTCACTAAACTGATATATTGGCAGACATCAACAGAAGTGTTAGTTCCTTCTTATATCAATTCCAGAATATGGACAAACTTCTTAAGCATTTTTGGTTTTCAACATTTTGTGAAAATATTGTCTAAAATAAGTAGGCGCAAGTTATTTGCATGTCTCATTTTAGAATAAAAAAATGAATATAACAGCCAATATAATGCTGATACACTGTAAAACAATGCAATACAAAACTTTATATACTGTAAACTGTCTATGTACTGTATATATCATAATCAGCATTGATAATTAAAAAAAAAAATAAGCCATTTAAAAAAATCAGTCGATCAGTTGATCTGACCCATTATTATTATTATATAATATATTAAGAGATAAAACTTTATGAATTTTTAGTATTTTTCATTGTTAGTTCATGTTATCAAATGTAGTTAATGTAGTTGTTGTAGCTAATGCAAACAAGTTGCTGTACTTTGACAAGCTGCACAAAAATACACAAAAATAGGCCTTGTGGCTCCTTGTTCCTTGCAATGTCTTTGATCAGATTTAGCCTCGACTTTCTGCCTGATGTGAGACACAGGAATGGTATTTCTCTCCACTTAAAAGAGACACAAGTGTGTCAGTATAGTTTATGTCTGAGCTATTTCCCCATCCTGTCAGACACAGATCTCTCATAGCATCTCACCATGTTTCCGCCTCTTTGCTCGGATCTGGTATTGTTTGGCTTTTAAGTCTGCATTGATGTTTGTTTTAGTTTGACATATACACCCCCATTCACAGTAGCTTGTCTTAATGCCAAGGTTCCTGGGAAATGTCTGCATCTTTTCTTGCTTTTGTGCAAAAATCCAAAGATCATTCACACCGTATAATTATTATGAATATAATACATCAGACAGCTCAGACTCAGAGTACAACAATAAACTAAGTAGTATATGAATTCATAAATATCATTATAACAAAATGCCTTTCCAGATTGGATAGCAATCAGACTGAAATGGTTTGAAATGCCATGTGCTCAAAAATGTTTATCTAAAGAGACGGTCAACTGGACTCCTCATTTCATCAGTTATCTGAGAATGTCAATTGCACAAAATCACTGAACATGGAATGCTTTCCATACGTCCAGCCATCAAAAGCTTCTGTATGCATCCAACTATGACAAGAAACTAATACTATCACAAAAAAATTACAAATATTGACAACATATGGGTTATTTAGGTTACAATTTAATTTAAAGTGTCCTTGTTGCAGTGTTTAAGTAATGAATAGTATTAATTAACTAGGCCTACATGTACTTACTGGTTAGGGTTAAGAGGTAACGCACTTTATTTTAAGGTGTCCTTGTTGCACGTTACATGTACTTACTATTATAATAAAAAAAATAGCATAATTACATACAAGTAACACTAAGCCAAACCCTAATCCTAACTCTAACCATATAATAAATACATGTATTTAATTAATATCACTCAGTACTTAAGTGTATAATATACACTGTAACAAGGACACCTTAAATTAAAGTTCTATCGTTATTTATTCAGTGGTCGTGATTCATAGGGTTGGTAAGAGGTCTCAATGTGTTACGCTCTGTAGCTCAATAGCGCCCTCCTCTGGTGTGTTAGTATTAATAGTATTAATAATATTGTGTAAAATAAAATCTGAAACGCTTTTTAAAAATCCTAAAAATATATTTTCTTTCGTTTTTTTTAGATTCTTTTTCTTTTTGTGAACGCCAGCCTCAGGAGGGCAAACATATTAGGGGTTTTATTTTACATGGTATGAGAATATATCTAAATCATCTTTATAAATGTCTGCAATGCGATACAATAAAATTAAATAAAAGGCAAGTTTAGCATAAATTAAACTGCCACTCAATAGAGCCTATAGCTAGTTTAGGACTAAATATTGGTTCACAATATTTATAGACTTGACAAAAACATTACTTGACCTTTCTTACCTTAAAAATAAAATAATCAGTTAACCAGTAATAATAACTGAAAAAAAAATAGTTGTAACACTTTACAACAAGACACCAGTAGTTAACATTAGGCCATTAAAGAGTATTAACCGGTACTTTTGATTGTAATAATGATGGCATTAACAGATTAATAAAGGCTTTAGAACTATTTTTCATTGTTAGTTCATGTAATTAACTAATGTCAGCAAATAGAACCTTACTGTTAAGTGATACAAAAATTGCCATAAGGGTAGAGTGGGGGAAAACGCACCCCCTTAAGGATTGTGTAATTTTTTTTCAGTGAAACAAAAGTTAAATGTGTTCAGAAAAGTTATCATAGTTTTAGTGACAATGACATAAATTATAAACCAAGTATGAAAAATGTATTTATTTCTTTCAAGTATGAGTTTATGTTATTAGATTTTTAACAAAAATTAAATTTGTTCCAAGGGGGCGTTTTACCTGCAAATTGCTTTAAACATTTACAGCAAAATCAAGAGTACAGGCCGTTTTAGCTAAAATTAAAAAAATATACACAAATCAATAATTATGTATTACAAAATTATAATGGTCTATTTGAGAAAAAAAGTTAACTGATGATAACTGGTTCGCTAACTAGCTACCTGATGCTAACTTGAGGTAATTTTTTAATATAAAGTCCAAATATTTTTATTCAACCAACAAGTTGGCATACATTTAATGGAAAAACAAAGGATTTGATGTTCAGAACAGAATAATTAGATTAATTGCCCATTGCCCCCTGGGGACGTTTTACTCCACACACCATGTTTGAGAAACAAATTATGTCATTCTGAAAATATAATCCAATATTTTAAAATAACACGTACTCTCTATCTACAGGCCCTGCTGTTCTCATACCATATATTATTGTGATGTTTTACAAAACAACAAGCTTTAAAGCTTTTTTATACTGTTGAAAATGAGATAATTTACTGTGAAATCTGTTCTCTCTCCGGTACATCACCAGTGTAAGCTTCATGGTGAAAACTTCTACATCACTCTCTTCAACGTAGTCCATAGTTACAATAAAAATTTAACTTGACTTTATCTTGTGGTTATTTTGGGAAAAACAGTGGGGGGGGCGTTTTTGGAGCAGTTCGGGAAGCTTGTTATCACTGTGTTCCCATCGTGTTGACTTTAACCATTGATCAGCTGTTTGTTTTGCTACTGTACTGTTTACAACAGCCCCAGCGCTGATAAGACATATGAAAAGGAATGTTGCTGTAATCCGTCTAATGAAATACGGTGTTGTTGATCATCCTCCTGTGTTATAAATCAAAAAATGATACGTGCACAACTCGCTGAGATTTATCACATTTAATGATTTTCATTCAAGAGCAGATTCACACGAATCTTCCTCTGGTCAACACTTTCATGGCATTTCTCTCTTTCAGCCACAAAGTCTTTTCATCTTTCTCATACACACAAATACTTGTACAGACACTGCAGTCTAAACCAGCTGAGGAGATCTTTAGGAGAACATACACCATCAGCCGTAAAGCACATGCCAAATGGGCAACAGTCACAAAATGACCCAACTAACCAAGAACATAATGTACAGAGCAGTTGCATTTAAGACACGTTTTTAGAGTCCTTGTGCAAGGACCTGACAATCTCCCTTTGGAACAAACTTCAATTAAAAATCCATTCACATCCACTCGTCCACATGAGCACCAATGCACTGTATCTTAAAAGAGAAACTGACAGAATAAAAAATAAAACACTGATCTATTCCACTGGTATGTAACTGCAAGTAAAGGAACGCACGTCTCATTAAAAAACACACAGCATTAAAAATCAAAATAAATTCACAATGATCAAGATCACATTTGAAGTGTTAAACTGTTAATATCTTCTTCTTGTCTATACATATGTTAGGTTAGATATATCAATAATATTCCCTTTTGGAATACTAAAAGCCTAACAGTCAAGAGTTAAGTCGTGAAAGCTGCAACAAACATCCATAGTGGACCGGTTTGTTATTGCTTTCCTGTGCAGGTATGGAAATTTAACCACAAGCACTCGCATGTTTGGGAGGCAGTCACCGTATTTGCGGTAAAAATCGTCATAATTCCTGGCACCACGAGTATGGTGTACTTGTATAGTATTGTCAGTCTGTGTCTCGTGTTTCCCTGCCTCTCGTGTCCATATTTGGCCTTCCTGTTCCTGTCCTCGTTCCCTGTTCATTAGTTGATTAGTCCCTAGCCCTGTGTTTAATTGCCCCCCACCTGTTTCTGTTCTTCCTTGTTCGTCCATTCCCCAAGCTCTACGTTCCGTATGTTTGGATATTTCAATAAATCTCCGTGTTGGATATCTCCGTGTCTCCTCGCTCCTTGCACCCAGTGAAACGTGACAGTAATACAGGACCAACAACAGTAAGCGGCGTCCAACCTTTTTTGTTTTTGTAAAAAAGTGTTTTTTTTTTTTTTTTTGTTCCGGTTTTGCTCCGCGGCATGGACGCCACCTCCCGCTTCACTGCCCTGATCCGCGAGGGTTATCCCTTTTTCGACTATGCGGAGCAGTTCTGCAAGATCGCGACGGCAGTAGATGATGCAACGCTGAACAAACTGTTCTGGCTCGGGGCAAACTACCACCGTCCCGTGGACCTCCCAGACACTACCGGCCTGAGTTGGAGAGAGGGAGTCTACCGGTGTCTGGGAAGCGTCCGGTCCCGAGCCAGCTCGCCGTCGTCCGCGGCTCTCCCGAGCCCTCCGCCGTTCACGCTTCCAGAGCGCCCCCAGCGAACCAGCGCTTCAAAAGCGCCCCCGCGAATCCGCGCTTCAAGAGCGCCCTCCTGTGCCTGCTCCCCGTCCAGCTCTCCTGCGTCTCCGCTGGTCCCGTCCAGCTCTCCTGCGTCTCCGCTGGTCCTGTCCAGCTCCAGAGCGCCCCCAAGTGTCTGCGCTTCCAGAGTGCCCCCAAGTGTCTGCGCTTCCAGAGCGCCCCCCCCCCCCAAGTGTCTGTGCTTCCAGAGCACCCTCCAGTGCCGGCTCCCCGCACGTGCCCTCCTGCGTCTCCGCTGGTTCCGTCCAGCTCCGCACCGCAAGAGCTCCCGACAGAGTCCGCGCCCCACAAGGCCCGCTCCTCAGTGGCTCCTAGGGGGGAGCTACCCCAAGAAAATATGAGGGTCACGGCCTGTGTGGCCAGGCCAAGGGCCAAGGCCACAGAACCCCTCAGGCGGCCCGAAGGAGTAGGGCCGTGGCCTCCCGAGTCCCCTGACCCGCCCTGGCCTCCCGAGTCCCCTGACCCGCCCTGGCCTCCCAAGTCCCCTGACCCACCCTGGCCTCCCGAGTCCCCTGACCCGCCATGGCCTCCCGAGTCTGTGTCTCGTGCCCCGCACCTGTTTCTGTTCTTCCTTGTTGATTTCCCAGTGTTCTTAAGCCCTGTGTCTCCCTGTCTCCCATGTCCTGTATTGTTCGTCCATTCCCCAAGCTCTACGTTCCGTATGTTTGGATATTTCAATAAATCTCCGTGTTGGATATCTCCGTGTCTCCTCGCTCCTTGCACCCAGTGAAACGTGACAAGTATACTCATATAGTATAACTCAACTGTCAGTTTCTGTTTATTTTTTTTCAAGCAAATCCACAGCAGCAAATCTGCTGCCACCATCAACTGTTCAAAGACAAAACAACGGACTTGCAAAAAACTTGCAAAAGCTAAAGCTACAGAGACACGTGTGATGTTCTTTTTGGCACATTCCGTCACTGGCAAATTTCTACAGCTTACGTTTTTGTGAAAATGCCTTCAAATTGGTGCAGGGAAAAACATTAAGAAAAAAAATTCTCATAGACTTAGCACTTTATGAAAAAAAAAAAAAAAAAAATATATTATAATAATAATAATTATATATATATATATATATATATATATATATATATACACACACACACACACACACACACACACACAAACACTCCTTAATTCTTTGCAGATAAAAGTGCATTAACCTTTTAATCTTGTGAAACATTCAAATGTTGTGTAGCCAAATAGTTCAGTTCGTTTTAACATTCAGATGAGCCATAATTTGGGTTCTCTTGAAATGCATTTGGGGAAAAAAGTGACTTTGAGCATAAAATACTTTGGGCCATCAACTTGTTCCAAGGAAATTTCTCAGAAAGCTTCATCATCATTTAAAAAGGAACAAAGACTTTTAGACAGCTGCGTCGACTGTTTCATTTAGTTTACTTTGTGCCAAGCACAGAATTAAATGGAGAGAAAATGGAGCGATCTAGGATCGGATTCATCAAAGCATTATGCAAAGCATCGCATAAGCTTGTGCAAACACGCTACAAACCAATGTGCCATACAAAAAAGCAACAAAGGCATAAATACGTATGGTTGAATACAAATGGAAGGCATGACAGAATTGGCATGCTCATTTTGTTGGTCGTGCTAAAACGAAGCATATAACTAAGTGTGCTTAGCTTATTTAAATATTTAGCAGCAAACGGTTCCAGACAAATTTGATCAACTCTAAGTGGCAAGATTCAACTGAGATTATCAATGTCTAGATTGCAGTGGGACTGCAGAAAAGAAAAGGCGTGTCCCATTTGGATACAAACCTGTCTGCTTAAAACGAATGTCTCGTATCTTTTGATAACTAAATGGCAGTGCAGGCTTATAGTCAATTATCACATCTAAAACAGTTACAAACTGTGAACTTGCAAATGTTAGAAACAGATAAGCTGTTTCAAAGGGTCAAGGCCTTTTAAGTGCTTCATAGTGAAACCATTTAAGGTTGAGCTTTATATCTGTGCCTTTTTTTATTGCAATTCTCTGATTTGTCGACAGTTTAAGAATACGTTTGGTAAGCTAAAGAGTTTTGTGAGATCATTTTAAACAACAAATATTAGTCATTGGGAATGAGGGCCAAATAGCTTACTGAATTGAACTCACCACATACTCACTCTGCTTTTCGAAAACAATTAAAGCTTATCCACAAAACAAATGTAAAGTTTCATTATACTGTGACTTTTTCTTGTTCATAAATAACGGTCGATCCTTATGAGACAAAAGGGAGATGAGAACTGTCATGGCAACACACCTACCTCACGCCTGAATCATAACAGATGCTCACGATGTAGGTCAGGGTAAGTGGGTCGCTAGCTGAGATTTTTCAAAAAAAAAAAAAATCTCTCCCTTTGATCAGAGATTGAAATAATCAAAGATGAGTAATACAGAAACAAATTATGGAAATAACTGGTGAAGATGATGGCATTTCATACATATGTAGGAAGGACACATGGCCTAATTAGCAGGAGAAGGAACTGCCTCTGCTGTGGCCGGCTGCCCCGCGGAGGCTTGGCTGTGGGCGGATGTAGGTGTGGAGGCTGATATGGGCATAGTTGTGGGCTTTGGGGAGGGTGTGGATGGGGTAGTGGCGGGAGCTGTGGTCGTAGTGGACGTGGAGGTAGCAGCTGAGACTAAGGGCTTGGGATCAGGAGTGTCACTTTGGCCGGGAGTGTCATTTGTGGGTGAAGCAGTCTTGTTGTAGTTAAGATTGAGGATGTGCTGCTGTAGGTGCCTGATCCAGTCCTCCTGTACTGAGAGAGGGCCGTGAAACTCCACGTCACAGAACCTAAAAGAAATTAATTATAAATAAATGACAATTGGTTCTGAGGGCTTACACATTTACAGCTATTTTAAATATATTATCTAGACACCAAAATGTGCTAAGGACATAAATATGATCTTGAATAAACAATATGTTTCACATTTCAAGGTATCATAAACATGCTCCCATAACAAAGACTATTCCAAAAGACATACATAGTGTTAGGCTGAAAGAAATATACAATTTTAAATATTTTATGAGTTGAGAGAGATGCTGAATTATATAAATATGATTTTACTTAGCAAAGCATATCAATAAATATAAAATACAATTAATATAACAGCTCTAATAAAAAACAGTTCTCACTATTAAGTCACCATTAACTATGACTTTTGCCTCCAATAACTCCTCATTTCCTGCTTATTAATAGTTAGTAAGGTGGCTGTTAAGTTTAGTTATGGTGTAGGATTAAGGGATCTAAAATATGGTCATGAAGAATCCGGCATTAATATGTGCCTTATAAGTACTAATAAACAACCAGTATACATGCTAGTTAATAGTGAGAACTGGTCAGCGGTTCTCAATTCCAGTCCTCGCGCCCCCCCGCTCTGCACATTTTGTATGTTTCTCTTCCGACGTTTGTTCCATTCAAACGTAAGTGCCCTGCGAAGTGGACATCACAGGCTATTCCACCATGATTCCAGTTCGAAGTGAACGTATATTTTCCATTCAAAGTGCATTGAAGTGTGCGAGACGTGAATTTAAATTGTATATATTTACGGAGGTATATTATGTCACACTCGTCCGTGTGTGAAGACGTTGCGCAGGTCAAATCCATGAATGAATGTTCCAAAGTGAAGTAAACTTCAATGGATTTCCCCTGCTCAGGGAGTAGGGAGCAATGGACACTGCGTAGGGACCATGTCAATCGGAACACAGTTCATGCATGGAGCTCACTTCTAACGAGCAGATTATCTGAATCAGGTATGTTAACTAAGAGGGACATGCAAAATATGCAGAGTGGGGGGGGGCACGAGGACTGGAATTGAGACTGTTTACACTAGTGCGTTTTTGTTTTAAAACGCATAACTTTTGCTACAGTTACTCCTGTCATTTACACTACTCCAGTATTTTCAATCCTCGAAAACTGAGACTTGCAGCAGACCCCATTTTCATTTGAAAACTCCGGGGTTGAGCTTCAGTGTAAATGGACCAAAACAGAAACTTCTAAAAAATGGTGTGGCTGCCCACATTTGCACTACTGTAAACGTAGCCTTAGTTGTAAGCTGGGGCTGTAAGAAGTGCTGTTTGTGTAGCACATGGAATTTCCACCATTCTAGATTGTTCTAGAACAGAACACTTACAAGGTTCCATTTTGGTTAGCATACTAGTAGGCAGTGAAGATATCAAGGCAGCTCACTAGGTTATGGAACAAATCTAATATCCAAGTACAGAATATATGCAACTCACCGGCACTTGAGTGAGTAAATTTTACCCACAAGTCTAACCAGTGGTGTGGAGGGGGGCTTTGGCACAAGGGCAGGAACGGTACTGGAGCGAGGCTTCGGGGGGCCACTCTCTCCCTCCCCTCCTTCAGCATGTGATGGGTGTTTAAGTGGCCGTCTCTCAAATCCTTAAGAGAAAAAAAAAAAAAAAAATCGGTAGATTAGGCATAATTTTCCAGGCAGACAGGAAAAGAGATAGGAAGAGATTAAGGCGAAGCTGTGCTCAGACCTCGTGGCAAACGCACGTTGAGTTCACTATGCGCCACCTGCGCATGTGGAAGTGCATTATTGGAATGAGCAGCGCCAGGCTGTGGAATAAGGCCATGCTGAGTGGAACTTCCACTCCTGCTTTTTGCATCAGTTCCCCGTGATGACAACCCCCAGGAACAACTGTTGACATCCCGTCCTACTGCTCTCTTTTGAGGCAAAGTGAGAGATGCCCATTTGGCCACAGTGGGCTTTTGAGAAACAGGAGTTGTAGGGTCAGAGTCACAGGATGGTGAGAGAGCAGAACTGCACCTCTGCAAAAAAAATTACAGCCATTTTAATTGATATTAAAAAACAAGCTTTTCAAACTTTCATAGCAATACACCACATAATTGCAATGAATGGGCAGGGTAGTAAAGTATCACAAAATTGTTCTAGTTGCTTTCATACTTTCTTTTGGGCATAGCGGGCTCCTTGTGCATAACTTTGCTGCATCTCTGCTGCCTTTTGTGGACGGCTGCGTATCCAGGCACTCAGCGTCTCAATAGGCGAACCATTTACACACCACTCTGTCACGCCAAACTGTCGTAAATGTGCTCGAGCGTGACTGGCCAGTGCCTTCCGGTTCTCAAAGTAAAATCCACAGAGTTCACAACTGGCATCTGAAAAGGAAAAACAAAAAGATGAAGTCACATTGTTCTTGAGACTATTCGCACAACAAGGAATCCAATAAATATTGTGCCAAACATGCAAACAATGAGTAATTCACAAGAAGACCAGAAACATCTAAAGATAGGGGCAGTTTTGATATAATTTTTCACTTATAACCATCAACATGACTGAATCTATGTTAAGTCTTGGAATTCTCAATTGGGGTCTTTTATTTATTTGAGAGTCATTCTTCTGCAAACATGGAAGCAACACAAGCACTGCACTACAAATAGTCTTCAAACAATGTCATGGAAAAGAACCAAATAAGGAGTCAGGCAAAAATATAACCTTACCCATGTGGCCTACCCCATGTTTCTCCACTGACGCTTTGCCCTTAAAGGAATAGTCCTGTGGGGGAGGTGAGAAATTCTTAGATTGGATGAGCAGTGCTTTCGTTCCTGGCTGTCCCTCCTCCACCAGCACCTTCTTCTTCAGTGGAAGCACTCCAAAAATCTTCCCCACAGGTGAGGTGGAGGACAGGGCAACACTTCCCAGCCCATGCTTATGAAGACGCGAGCCAGAGTGGAGCAGGTTAAGAGGTGACTTGCGGGACAGGGCAGAGGACTGATAGCCTGGACTGTTCAATGAAATCCTACCATCCTGTACTGGTTCCTCCTTTATGCCCAAGGCAACAGATGCAGGGGTAGTGCCTTGTCTCCTCATGACTTCCCAAAGTGTGTCAATGGGCGAGCCATTCACAGACCACTCTGTGATACCCATATGCCTCAAGTGTGAACGTGCATGGCTTGAGAGGCCTTTGCGGTTTTCGAAGAATTCACCACAGAATTCACAGCGAATATCACGGGAAGGTTCCTTCTCCTGAGTCATAACTGTAGGAGGAAAACCGTAAAAAGACAACAGATTGAGCTGGAAATGATTCAGTCATCCATTAAGATAATTGAAAATGCTAAACATAAACAAACAAACATATATCACAGGTGTGAAAACAGAAAAACATACCCAGGTTGACTGGATAAACATTATCTGACGTGTTTAAACTGGAATGTAGTGGCTCTGGGTTGTAGCTTTCATTTACTCCCATGTCTGATCCTTTCATGGTAACCTCTACAATTTCAGGCTCTGGTTTCGGATTAACCAGCTCTACGTTTGGGGAAGAACTGGCAGTAGATGTCGAAGGAGACATTTTGTGGGTAGTAGGCTGGTCATGGCTTGGAGTTTGGGCAAAATGGAAAGGCAGGCGCCCAAGCACATTCCCTGGTGGGGAAGAGGACTGGACTGTGGTCCGAGGCTGTCCAGGACTCGGAGAAGAAGAGGGGGATTTGGGGGACTTCAGAGGTATGATGGATGGCAGGCCTCGACGGACTATAATCTCTTTTAGTGTGTCAATAGGTGAACCATTCACAGACCATTCGGTGATCCCAAGTTGGCGCAGATGGGAGCGAGCATGACTGGAGAGGCCTTTGCGGTTCTCAAAAAGTTCTCCGCAGAATTCACAGCCTACATCTTTCATCGGCTCTGGTAGAGAACAATTTATCAGACTTCAGTTTTGGTGTGTAAATTACCTAACATAATTGAGTAAGCAAATAATAGACAAGGACATGCAAAAACACATAAAAAGTTGTTACCTATAGGAAAGGACATCACTTCTCCACTACTGAAACGAAGGACCTGCAACGAAGAGGCTTTCAGCTTCTTTGGGGGTGGGCCCAATAAGGGGTGGGTAGAAGAGGAGGCAGCTTTGGAGCCAACTGTTGTCCTCAAAGAAGAGGTTGCTGTTTTATATAGGACAGGGCTGGAGGGAAGAGATCTCTTAGGGGAAGTGGAAGTGGAGGGTAAGAGGGACGTCATGCTGGTTTTCTGGGACCTCAGGTCTGGACCGTCTGAGAGAAAAGAATTTGCTCTGTGCTTAAAGTCATCAGTCAAGATGAAACGATTGAGTAAGTCAATGGGGGAGCCCTTGGATTCAGAGTACTCAATTCCAAAATGGCGCAAATGGGCACGAGCATGACTCGAGAGGCCTTTTCTTGTTTCAAACCACGCACCACACAACTGGCAAATAATGTCTTTAGAGTCCATGTCCATAGCTAGAAAGGAGTTTGAGAGGAAAAGAAAAGTTAAAGAGATTGTAAAAAAGACAGACAATAAACACGCAAAAATAACAAATTGATGACCACAAGACAACAAAAACAAAATCACAAACAACTTGTTGAAATTCTTTATTATTATTTATTACATTAAATGCTTTCTTACTAAGATTCAATGGGGCATCCGTCTCTTGCGGTGCCCAGAATGGTTTGTTCGGACTGGAGAGGTTTGTAGACTGGTTCTTTCCTAAGGTCTTATGCTCCTGGGATCGCAATGGGGAAGACACGGGTAGGAGGGAAGAGATGGGAGCCTTTCTCAGCACTGGGGAAGGGGACCGAGACTTTACAAATGGAGAGGAAGGCAGGGAGCCAACTGCTGAGTGAGTAGTTGGGGAAGAGGAAACTTTAACAGCGGAACCCACAATAGAGAACGGGACAGGCTTGGTGTCCAGCAGTCCTTCTTCAGTTTCAACATCTTTTGTGGGGCTAGGTATAGGAACAATAGGGGTATGGTGCTGGAGCTTCTTAGGAGAGTCCACAGTAGGGGAGGTGCCAGTGAAGTGTGGATCAATGGAGCGTTCCTTAGTGATCTGGTAGAGGAGATCAATGGGTGCGCCACTGTTCTCAGACATGCCGATCCCGAGTTGGCGTAGGTGAGAGCGGGCATGGCTAGACAAACCACGACGTGTCTCGAAGGCAGCACCACAAAACTCACATTTCAACAGGTTAGAGCCTGGAAAACAGAAAAATGGTGATTCAGGATCTATCTTGTGCATTTTGATAGATGGGACTGCTAACCAGATTATTTCAATTTATTCACTAAGTAGAGTTAATAGACCTTTACTGACTCTCCACTGTTGAAATCAAAAATTTTTTTGTAAAATGACATGTAAAGAGACAGAAAATCAAGGTGACAGACCAGACTAATAAAGGAAAAATATATGTAACAGAACATCCCATCAGCTCAAATATACATGTTCATGTAATTAATACTAGCAAATTCAGATGTTTTTTAAAGGATTACTTCATCCATAAATTACCATTTCTGTCCATATTTACTCACTATCAGGTTATTCCAAACCTTTATGAATTTCTGTGGAACACAAAAGGTGAATGTTTAAAGAATATTCTCAGATGTGGAACATCATCATAAGGTGTGTAAATGATAATGGAGTTTTCATTTATGGGTAAGCTATTATTTAAAAAATTGATTAAAAGTCTAAAATTCATATTACCCATAGTGTCTGTCTCTTTGGATTCAGGGCTCCGTTCCTCAATAGAGAACAGGGTCTTTTCTCCTGAACTTGTGGCCAATTTATCTGTAACAGGCATTTGGGCCTCCTCTTCTTCCTCTTCCCCATCCTCTGCCTCTTCCCCATCTGTATATGCATAGACAGAGACAACATTTTTTTAATTAGCTAATTTTTGAGTCGAAGCCACCAAGGTCTCAAATGAATGTTTCCTTTAGCTTTACCTTCATCTAATGCACAGAATAAAATAAATAAAAATATTTATAATTAATTCATGCTTAATCACCTGGCCAGGTGATTCTGTAAGATTATCTGTTATCTGCTAAATATTTTCCTTATTACGGGGTCTGCAACGTATAAGGCAATCACAAAATATGCAGTTTGATGTCAATTTCAGCAAAGGAATTTTAACATAATTTCATCCTTCTAATAGCCCTTAAAATTCACAATTTTTTTTTCCTTTGAGATTATACACTGTACAATTTCCAATCATGACATTACAGTCTCCCAATTCTTTTGCCATAAATAACATTTCTCATCTTTTTTTTTTTTATTTCTCAAGCACCATATTGAACAGAGAAAATGTTAAAGGGGGGAATAGCCCACCCCAGCACCTTGTCTTGTCCTGCACATAACTTTCACGGCTCTTTGATTGCAATTATTGGCAGCAATTAAACATAATGACTGAGAGTTTTTAAAATGGACAAACTGGCCATAAAACTAAAAAAACAACTAGAATGCTGACAAACAGCAACCAAACAGATTATAAAACAACAGGTTTGTCTGACTTAAAGTTGTTTAATTTTGATTTCTCGAGACTAACTATTAGATGAACATACAGACTGATACTTTATTCACTGCAGAGTTAAATTCAGCAGGTCTACATTCAAGCAGCACAGTGATTTTCTTTTGAAGCTCCTGCTGGTCTTGCTCTTCTCAGCATATTCAATATAATAAACTGTGAACGCGTTCCTGCGGTAGGCGTTTCTGTTCTGTCATTTGATCTGTCCTAGACACAATTCTAGCAACATCAGCCCTTTTTCTGCTCAGACTGGAAATGAAAATTCACTGTAATGGCATACTTCATGAAATAACCAAACAATAAAGAGAAAAAGACATTAAATACAATAAGTTAAACACGAAAATCCACCGTTTGATAACTTATTCGGGACAGCGTAAAAGAAAATAAGTAGAGCTGACATTTTCTTTTCAAAAATGTTTTTTTAAAGTGCGCGAAAAAAGAAATAAGAACCAAGAAAAAAACTGCTGGCGCGCTCCATTTCAACATTAAAAAAAGCACCTCGAGTAAAATGGCGAAGACTCAGCCTAATTTCGAGAATCATAAAATACATATGCATTGAAAAAAGAAGCCGTCATTTTGACAGGACATCAAAAACTGCCCTTATTAAGCACCTGAGCCCAAAATGTCACATATCTTGACTTTTCAGAACGAAAATGTTCAGGCAGCAGAGGAATGAGGACTCGCTTTCGTACGTGCACTCTGTCTCACTGGACCATTCCTGGCATCAGTGATTTAAAACGCACATCGGGTATGACAGGAGCTTGTCTTAAATGTTAACACGATTGCATGCCATGCAAGCTTTAAAAGTGGCGAAGCTCCGAGCATATGCATCTCTAATACATCCCCATGCACGGCGCGGAAGTGCATGCACTCACCATTCAGTCGCTGCAGCGCGTCGGACTTATTACAGCACCTACAGTCAGACAATTTTTCCGCTATTGTTTGTGTCTGGGGGGAGGTGGAAGCAGCCATTTTGCCCCGCACACATGCACTAACGCACCAAGGCGTGACGAACCGAATAAAGGCGGAGACTAGGCAAAATATTAAATACCAGACATCAATTGCATTAATGAAGATTGCATTAAAAAATTACCAGGTGTTCTGCACCATACAAATATCTTTACAACTGCTTTCACAACTGCCCCTGACAGCATTACCAAAACCCCAAGGCATGCACAAGCTTTTGAGGTTTCCTTTAGTTTATTTTGGACTTCTGACCACAAAGCAGATTAGGTAAGGGCTATTCATAGAAAAGTGACATGAGTAAGTAATAGCCCTACACACTTAATGTAGGCTATTGCCTCATTAACCTTTGAAAAGCCAGTTAAAAAATCTAAACGTCAAGAAAAAATAACAGAAACAAAACAGTGATCAAAAGTGAAACCACTATAGTCAAACTAGTCTGAGCCCACTAGAGATTTTTGCATTTTTGCTAATGCAATACAAATATTTCCATCAAAAATTATAGGACTGTAACAAGTTCAATTTCATATTTTTTTAAACAATCGTACCTGACCGTTTGTACAAGAAAAGCTTGCATTTGAGTAGAGACAAAAATAATGCACTCTTAAATACTGCTTATGTATGCATATATATATATATATATATGTGTGTGTGTGTGTGTGTGTGTGTGTGTGTGTGTGTGTGTGTGTGTATTTAATTAAAAAAACAAAAATCTTTGCAAGTAAGAACTATGACATGACTCGTGGCTTAATTACAAATTTGAGAAATCAACCAGAAGTAAATCCCATCCACTTACCCTCCAGGTCACTTATATTGTGCTCTTCCTTCCAGTGCCGTATTGGAGAGTCCGAAGAAAGAGTGGTGGGTTCTGCTGTCACGTTCTCCTCATCCTTCATGTCTTTTCTGCACTCTTGCTCTTCATCAGTGTTTTGCTCTTCACTTGACTGGAAAGTATGAGTGGGTAGAACAAGATCTGGATGCTTGGCAAAAAGCTCTCGGAGAATATTAATGGGAGAAACCGTGACTTCCCAGTTGGTGATGCCAAAGTCTCTGAGATGGGCTCGGGCATGACTGGAGAGACCAGCTCTGGTATCAAAGCCAGCACTGCAGAACTCACATCTCATTACGCTGAAGGTCGACGGGTCAAAGTTGGCAACTAAAGGTAGCAATGGAGAGAAGAGCATCAAAACAAGCTTTTGGTTCTCTGTGGCAGGCAATTAAATTATTTATTGAGACATTAAGTTAATAAACATTAACAATGGTAGTTTACATTTACATTTAAAAGCATCCTCACCTTTTTTCTTCTTTTTCTGGTAGGAGAATTTCTTCTCAATGGCATTGACCTCTTCCGGAGAGATGAAGTGCCTAACATTGTAACTGACACCCACTCTGTTCAGGTGACCCCTAACATGATTGGCTAGTCCGATGCCATTATGGAATCGATCTGGGCAATAAGGGCATTTTCTTTCCACACTCTTCAACAACCCCTCTCTATCATCATCTTCGTCATCTTCCTCAGTTAATGCCTCAATAAGACGACTAACAACATCCTCCTCATCTTCATCATCATCCTCTAGTTTTGCAGCAACAAGTGTTTCTTCTCCGCTCTTCTCCAGACTATCAGATTTGTCTTCTTTGAGTTTGGGTTCCTCCCCCAGTACTTCAAGCTTTTTACTGTTCTTCTTTTGTGAGGAGGAGTTGGCTTTGAGATCCGGATCATTAGCAGGTGGCTCCGTCTCTGGGGTGGGGTTAATGTGGATTGTTACAGAGTGTTCAACAGTTATAAAATGGAAAATACATTCAAGACCAGTATTGCACAATTTAATGGTCAAATGCACACAAAATGTATGTGGGATGCAATGAGAATGGTGACAAGCTGAGTTAATTTAATAGTTGACCTAAATGGAAAGTATATCATCTTTTATTCACCCTCATGTTGTCCCAAACTACTTTTGTCCATGCTACTTTTTTCTATACAACAAAAGTTGCTCCAAAAAAGTAAAAAGTGTTGTGAATGTCCATCAGAATTTCTCCTTTTGTGTTCCATGGAAGAAAGATTGTCATAAGGGTTTGGAACATGATGGTAAGTAAATGATGACATAATTCTCATTTTTGGGCTCATTGTATACAAAAGGAACAGCTTGGCTGGCTACTCTGCAACCATTTAAGATCTCTGTGGCTCTGCTCATCACTCACCCATCACCCTGCTGCATGAGAGGGGAGTTTGGAGGTCAGAGCTGAGAGACTATGAGGATGAGGGGTAACTCGTTTCTTAGCTGGGCTTGCTGCCCCTCAAGCAAACCCAGCCTCTCTGCTGCCCCGCAGAGGCTGGCTGAGAAGCTGCTCTTCAGCTGCAAGGCCAGGGCAGGTACCTCCACAGAGTCTGCAGGGGAAGGGACCAGGTTCAGACCAGGGTGAAACCTGGGATTTCCCCAAGTTTATGGCCAAGCATGACTCAAGTGAACTTCTGGAATTTCAAGGCTTGCCATTTGCCCTCCATTCAAGTATTGGTCCTTGCTGACTATTGCCACTGACTGGGTTAACTGTTTGTTTCTTCTCCTACAATAAAAATTTAAGAAAGAAAGTTTGTACAACACCAGCAGTGGCTAATAGTGAGCATCAGCCAATGGAACAGGAAGTAACACCTCACAATTATAACTGGCCAATGGAATGGGGAGAGTCACTACACTCCTTTAACCAGCGACCAATCAAACAGGAAGTAGCACTACACAAATTTTGGTTCAAGGATGGTTCTGGCACATCAAATCCAGGCACCACAATAACACAACAATACATGTAGTGCACACACACACATATACATGCTTCACTACAAGACAAAAGACGGTACAGGTAATGTATTTATTCAAATTGTGCCTATATGGAATTGGAATTATGAAAGCAAATTCTCATTGTTCTGTTGTGGTGGTTAATGACAGTATTATTTCATGTGACAATGTTATAAAGAGATGGTGAAAAATTGATGAAAAAATACAGACCTTTCTGAAAATACATTAACAATTTAGTAGTAAATATAATTAGTTTATGACTTTTACAGCCTCTCTTTTTCAGCATGTAAATGTTGCACTGGTAAGTATAGTGTATCTGAACAACTTTTAGGCATTCAAGTTTTATACAGTGTGCATATTACTTTTCTCTGAGCACTGAAGTCTTGCCATTGTTACCACCTTGCCAGTTTAGCTACAAGGCTACGCACTGACTGGTCTTGGTGTAATAACCTGTTATTTACTTACCTGTTTCGGAGTCTTGTTTTGGATCATGTTCTGGTTCTGGTGTTGGAATGTCTACTTTCTGGCACTTATCTTCTGTCTGGTTTGATATTTGGACTTGTTTTTTCATAACGGAAGTAAGGGTGGACTTAGGATCTAGTCTTTTACTCGCTCTTGTGCGCCCCAGTTTACCCCTTGCGGCCCGGACTGAGCGTTTATTCCCTATACTTTTGAATGCCACATCCTTACGCCGTGGAGCAGCCCTGGGATTTGGCGGAGACGACATGAGATGCTGAGGTTGTGGAACATTATCTTCCACAGGATTATCCAGAGTTGTCCTGGGCTCTTCTGCTTGTCTCAACTCCTCCACAGGGTCTGTATTTTCATGCAGAGTTGTATTATCAGGTTGCTCTGTGGCCTCTCCTGGGGTTGCAGAAGCACTCTGACAAGACAATGAACTAGAGTCCACCTGTGAAGCACCACTTTCGGGCTGTGTGACTTTAGATTTTTTGGATGCCCGGATGGGGTACCTCTTGTTGAGAGGTGATGTGACAAGAGTTGATGTAACATCTGCAGAGGACTGAGCTTGCCCTTTTTTGCAGGATTTCTGTTGAAAGCGGGGTGAGGTTCGATAGACACCAGCTCTTGTTCGAGTGTTGTGGGTCTTGGCATGCTCAGCAAGTTCTTGAGGCAAATCAGAGCTAAAGTTGCACTTAAGACACACAAACTGGCTAACATCTGTTGACTCTTGGTTGACTGGCTCCGTTGCCTTACTGCAACTGGCTTGCTTTGCCACTCGCTTATCCCCCTCTTTTAATTTTCCAATCTCTTCAAGGATTTTCTGCCGTGATTCCTCATGGCATCGCTGATGATCCAGCAGCAGTACCTTGTCTACAAACTCCAGACCACACTCTATACATTCAAAAGCATTTTTATTAAGATGTCCACTCCAAGAGTCTTTTACTGCACATTGCCATTTCTTCCCAGATTTACTAACCTGGCCATGCTCTTTCATGTGTTCACGTAGATGGGTGCGTTTTTTAAAGTAAATGCTACATTCTACACATGTAAAAATCTCTTGGGAGAGGTCTCCATCCAGTTGGTGCTCTACTACTGATCTCTGCTTTCCCCGTACCTTCTCTTCCTTTTCCTCTTTAAATTCAAACATCCCTTCCCCAACCTTTGTGGGTTTCCTACCCCCCTTTGCTCCCGAGGGTTTTCCTCTGGTCTTCCTGCCGGCTCCCGTTGTACGCTGCCAAGTATCTAAGCCAGAGAAAGGCCTCAATATGGCCCTCTTTTTTCTTCGGCGTTGGATGAAGGTGCAGTGCGCCCAAGGTCCAGGTTGTGGACTTTCTGGTTCAGAGTCTCCTGGGAAGGTGTACACATCTGGCTCTTTGGTGATCTTCTCTTCTCGCCCTCTACTACTAAGCATTTTCTGCTCATCTTTCTTGTCTTTTTGGCATCCCTCTTTTGGTGTAGCATCTGGTAGATGGCTGGCTTTGTCTTGTTCCACTGCAAGAAGACAGCAAAAAGGCTTTATTGACTTATTTTTTTTATAAATGACAGGGTGTTATTGACAATCAAAACATGCATTGAGGTACTTTAAGCTTTTTTTTTACGTTTTGCTGTATGTTTAGGTAGACTGGAGTCTGTAATTTTCGTCTCCTTGTATGTAACATCTCCTTGACTCTCCACCTCCAGGGGGGCAAGTGGGATCTTCTCAAGAAATAAGTGCTTGGTTTCCACGTGTTCTTGGCACGGACCAATGTCAAATCTGGAAGCATAAGGATTAAAATAGATGAATAGGTTACAGCTTAATATTTATTTCCATCAAACCCCTCAATGTTAAAAAAAAAACTTGATGAATGCACTTTTCTCTAAACCTGTTTTTCCGTATAATCATCTGTATCTCACCTGTCTTCTTGTTGTCCAGAGGTGGGACTTCCTGGGCTGTGAGCAGCCAGACCATGAGGGTTAGAAAAGTTCTGAAGTTCTTCCTCTGACATAAACCATTGGAATCCACACAGAAACACAAACAATATACACATGGCTTAACAGAAAGCAGTAGACTCACAGTTATATCTACAGCATGTAGAGGAACAAAACCATTAACACTGTTCACAGAGAGACGAGTTTCACAATACAAACACAGAATAGTTCAGTCTGAAACTAGCTTAATCATTGCAGATTCTCATTTCTAGTCGGTCTGAGTTTCTTAAACTTTTAGTAAAAAAGGTACAAAAGCTGTAAAGAGTGCATCTAAAGGTACATATTAGTTCATAAAGTGTACATATAAGTACCTAAAAGGAACAAACGTGTACCTTTTAAAAAGTGACTGTCCCAGTGACTGTCAGTCCTCTGTTGTGTGTGTCTTGTGTTTCCACGTGTGCCCTGTGTTTCTATGCCCATATTTGGTTTGTTTCCTGTCCTCGTTATGTCATTAGTAGTTTATTCGTTTCCAGGTGTGTTTGAGTTAATTAGCCTAGTATTTAAGTCCTGTCTGTGTAGTGCCACTTCGTCTGGTCTACTCGTTACTCACCGGTGTTTGATGCCTTGCCTTGAGTAAAGTATGTTATTTGAGTTACGACTTGTTCCTTGTTCCTCCCTGCTGTGTGCACCATGACAGTGACAGCTTTTGTACCCTTTTTCTGTATGATTCAGACATGCATTTTTTTACTGACTTGAAAGTAAGAATGAACCAAAGAGACAATTACCGTCCAAGGTTTCTTTTTCTGAGTCTGAGTCCCATGTGAGAGATGAGGGGAAGGCTGAAGATCGTGGACTTCTCTGTACTTTACCACAATGCTCCAGTGTGGGGAAAAAGCATTTTGGACCGTCTGAATCTCCATTTCCATCACCCTTCTCCATGTCATCACAATGCAATAACCCCCCCTGTGAGTTCAGAGGGTTGAAACAAGTCCAACATTACATAGTTCTGTTTAGGGAAGAAATAAAATGTTGCACAATTCTCACACAGGTGCACATTGATTGTTAAAAGATCGAAAATGTATATAATCACTGTAAAATATAATTAGAAAGTATTAAACTGTATAAAAGCAGTGTCTCCCACATATTTTTTTAAATTCAGTAACAGTTTATTTTCTATTTTATAGTTATAATATAGCAATATTGTTTATTTTCTATAAGTCTATTTTCTTCTTTCATTGGAAAAGTGAATAAATTAATCCAAAAAGAAAAAGGGGAGTTAAATGCTGTATCCCAAATTGCATGCTATCCTTCCTGAATAATAGTATTCCAAAATAGAATTAGTGTGTCTGAAATATGTTGAAATTAGTATCTACAAACACAAATAAAAAAAATAAAAACTACAAATGTGGCGGGTTTAAGTGAATAATAATAAACATTTGAACTTGATGAAAAAATATGTAATTTTATGCACATTATATTCAATCTGCAACAACATTGTGAACTTTTACAAATATGCATTTGGTCATTAGCTTTTAAATGCGGCATTATACAAACACATGAGAGTGCTCGACACAACAGACCTGCGACTGGCAGATCAACATGCTGCTTCATTTATAATATGGTAGGAAATTAAATGAAACTTAATATGGAGGATTTAAACTGTGAGAAGATTATTGACAGGGCAGTTTAAACAGTGACAGGATGCATGTAACTAGTAACAGAAGTATGATGAACTAGTATGTCCCAAAGCTTGTCTACTCTTATGCTACATACTCAAAAGTGAGCATTTTTCTTCACAAAAAGAATACATATTTTTAGGGCACATTATAAGTAGGTAAACTAGTAGGTGCCTTGACTATACCAGGGTGCAGCTGAGTAAGGAGGTGGATGTTGAAGGCAGTAACCCTTGGCTGGACATCAGATCTTGGGGGTCTCTGGTCGAGAGTTCCTCCTCAGGCTCCATGGTCCCCTTGTGCACTAGGTCGGGTGCAACTGTTGTCCACCTCTCCTGTCCTACATTACGTAGAGCAATTCCATTTCTGGACAAAAATACAAACAACTAAGATGCAATCTGACCTTATGCAAGCATAGACATGGACCTGAAGCCTCAAAAGTCTAATTATTATGGGGGCTTTAGAGAAAACCTATTGAAGAGATCTTGCAAGATGTTTATCAACTCAAGAGGTTAATTTGGTGATTAATTAGCTATAGTGTTCTGTGCTGTCCAACCTTTGAAAGAGTGCATTTTGAATAACTAAATCTTTGTGTTTAATTCCTGAGGAGTGTCACTCTGCCTGACCTATTTTATCATGCCTCATTTCCTATGCTGATAATCGAAGGAGGCCGTTTTTACTGGGGAAAAAAAAACAAACATACACCGGCTCCCGAAATAATGGGGCTCGTCTATGCAGTTTGCATGCGTTTATAACTTGCGATGTCAATACTGGACTATCAGCAAACACCGTCCTTCTCCAGGAACACAATCTGTTAAACATCTCTCTGGATGTGTGCGGCGAGGATGGAATTGTGCAGCACTCACGGAAAGCGGCCTGTCTTTGGAATCTTCTGCGTCCAATCATATCGCTCTCTCCATGTCCTATATGGATTCAGGTGGCACGAACGCACTGACGCTTATAGAGAGCATGTGTGCGTTGCGCTTAATGCTTCCCGGAGCGTCGCTGCCTTCCCTCGGGAGCACCGGGAAAAGCATATATATTTAGCTAACGGTGAAGACCGCCTTTGCACTCTAAACACCGGACTCCATGTTGTTAGTTTCGGAGGGATGGTGACGTTGGTGGGGAGGGGAAAGGAGTTTGTGTATCAGCCTCGCTGTAACTCTTTCACAGCAGGTTGAGAGATGAATGACACCTGATCAGTGCGCTAACAGCGGTGTTGCTGCTTGCGCGGTGCGGAGCGCGAACTACTTCAGTAGCTACACTAAGTGCGCAGATGACAAAATGTCATTCATTTTAAGACTAAAAAGAATGCTACACTTCAAAACTATAAAATAATTGAATCATTTTAAATACACATTACACATATAAAACTGTAAAATAGAAAACATTGTAATATTTTATAGGGATTGTATGTAAAAATGTATTAAGTATTTATACATAATATGATATAAGCTTTTTTATAAGATTTTTAAAAGTCAGCTGTTATAAATCTGCTATATGAATAAGTGTAAAATCAGTCACTTGCTTGATAGATAGGCCTAATATATCCGTTCTTTAGCAAGAAAATGCCTTAGAACTATTAAAACTCAGCAGTTATTTAATATAAAGTTTAGAAGTATTAAAAAATATAAAATCTGAGTAAAATCAAGCTGCATTTAAGGTGAATTGTTTAAAAACACGGTTTTAATTCTAACCACAGCATAGTTAGCCTAAATAATTTTAGCTAGATTTGCTGATTCTACTATATTCTAACAGTGTGAAACGATGTGTGTGATCAAAATAACGTACTTGAACATTTTGTAAAAGAACTTTGCTTTTAAAAGGAAAATTGATTTTGCCAGTTTGCCTTAAATTACTTTCTAATGTCATGTGGAGAAAAAAAAAAAAAAAAAAAAAACAATAGAGATGATTTTTATTATTAGTGATACATACAGGTTCTGGTCATAAAATTAGAATATCATGAAAAAGTTGATTTATTTCAGCAATACCATTCAAAAAGTGAAAGTTGTATATTAGATTAATTCATTACACACAGACTGATATATTTCAAATGTTTATTTCCTTTAATTTTGATGATTATAACTGACAACAAATGAAATTCCCAAATTCAGTATCTCAGAAAATTAGAATATCAATTAAGACCAATGCAAAAAAAAAAAAGATTTTTAGAAATGTTGGCCAACTGAAAAGTACGAACATGAAAAGTATGAGCATGTATAGCACTCAATATTTAGTTGGGGCTCCTTTGGCCTGGATTACTGCAGCAATGCGGCGTGGCATGGAGTTGATCAGTCTGTGGCACTGCTCAGGTGTTATGAGAGCCCATGTTGCTCTGATAGTGGCCTTCAGCTCTTCTGAATTGTTGGGTCTGGCGTATTGCATCTTCCTCTTCACAATACCCCATAGGTTTTCTATGGGGTTAAGGTCAGGCGAGTTTGCTGGCCAGTCAAGAACAGGGATACCATGGTCCTTAAACCAGGTACTGGTAGCTTTGGCAGTGTGTGCAGGTGAAATCTGCACACTCCATAAAGTTGGTCAGCAGCAGGAAGCATGAAGTGCTCTAAAACTTCCTGGTAGACGGCTGCGTTGACCTTGGACCTCAGAAAACACAATGGACCAACACCAGTAGATGACATGGCACCCCAAACCATCAATGACTGTGGAAACTTTACACTGGACCTCAAGCAACGTGGATTATGTGCCTCTCCTCTCTTCCTCCAAACTCTGGGACCTTGATTTCCAAAGGAAATGCAAAATTTACTTTCATCAGAGAACATACCTTTGGACCACTCAGCAGCAGTCCAGTCCTTTTTGTCTTTAGCCCAGGCAAGACGCTTCTGACGCTGTCTCGTTCAAGAGTGGCTTGACACAAGGAATGCAACAGCTGAAACCCATGTCTTGCATACGTCTGTGCGTGGTGGTTCTTGAAGCACTGACTCCAGCTGCAGTCCACTCTTTGTGAATCTCCCCCACATTTTTGAATGGGTTTTTTTTCACAATCCTCTCCAGGGTGCGGTTATCCCTATTGCTTGTACACTTTTTTTCTATCACATCTTGCCCTTCCCTTCGCCTCTCTATTAATGTGCTTGGACACAGAGCTCTGTGAACAGCCAGCCTCTTTAGCAATGACCTTTCGTGTCTTGCCCTCCTTGTGCAAGGTGTCAATGGCCGTCTTTTGGACAACTGTCAAGTCAGCAGTCTTCCCCATGATTGTGTAGCCTACAGAACTAGACTGAGAGACCATTTAAAGGCTTTTGCAGGTGTTTTGAGTTAATTAGCTGATTAGAGTGTGGCACCAGGTGTCTTCAATATTGAACATTTTCACAATATTCTCATTTTCTGATATATTGAATTTGGAACTTTCATTAGTTGTCAGTTATAATCATCAAAATGAAAGGAAATAAACATTTGAAATATATCAGTCTGTGTGTAATGAATGAATCTAATATGCAAGTTTCACTTTTTGAATGGTATTACTGAAATAAATCAACTTTTTCATGATATTCTAATTTTATGACCAACACCTGTATGTAGTACATGTACTGTTTTCCAGAGATACAATTAGTTGTTCATTGTTGATGCCACAGTCATCAAGGCAAATAGCTCTAAAGAAAAGCAGAGAAACGCACACAGAGACACCATTATGGTCTGAACTGTGATCACAATGCATTTGGAGAAGTCAGAACCTCATAAATATAATAAATAAATAAATCCCAAGAATCAACTATCTTTTTACCTCCCAATGAGACCAATTCTGGATTTCACAGTAGAGGGAGTTTCCTGGGCATTCTGTGGCATCAGCTTGCCTGTGTCCATATAAGTTGTAGTATGAGGACAGTCGTCCTCCGTCTATAGCGCAGCTTGTGAAGCCGTATCGAACCATGTCCAGTGCACTCCTGATGGGAAGGGTGTAGGTATAATCTCCAATGAAACACACGCCATAGCTTATGGAGTTGTACCCGTAAGCGTGGGCACCGACCCAATTTCAGCCACGGCCTTCATACAGGTTTCCATCAGAACCCGCAACAAAACTACATCAGCTACTACTATATCAGCGGCAAAATGAGGAGCTAAGCATTGCACGGAACATCATAACAACTGCAGAAATTAGTAATTGAAGCCATTTTAAGATTATTGCAGTCCAAATGAGTGAAAAATAATTTAAAACTACCAGTAATAGGATTGAATGACTTTTGACCAACAGCTAGGTGGCACCATTATCAAATTGATGTGGTGTGTTCTGTTTGAGTTGACAATGGTGCACACAAAGGTTGCGTCAATATGCCAAAGCATTGCAGAGATACGGCCTCAAGTGTCATTTTGGCATCATGTCTCAAATTCGTTGTTGTGGTATGTGAAAACTGTTTAGTCTATCAACATGAAATCCATAACTTTTTGTCAGCATGGTCTGAAGATGATATGATTCGATTTTGGTGAAAATCGGACCAACGGTCTAGGAGGAGTTAGTAAAAGCAGGTTTTTAAAGAAAATAAATATGGCGGACTGGAAGATTGGCAAAGTTGGTATCACTGTTCTCACCTTGACCCAAGGAATCTATAAATATCAGTCTCATTACAATAGGCAAAATTCACTGAAAGATAGAAGCATTTATTTGACATTTCATTATAACGTTTGACCACAAGGTGGCACTGTTTCAAACATTTTGAGTACTTTCAGGTCATGGTCTCCATGGTACATAAAAAGTTTCGTAATGGTACACCAATGCATTCGTAAAATATAGCATTTTTAATCATAATACCCCATTATAGTCAATGGCAATTTCATGTTTTGTTCAATTATAGCGCCACCAAGAGGCACAATCCCACCCAATTTTTCACGTGTCCTTAGAGTGTGCCCATACATATGTCAAATTTGGTGAAAATATATCATCTTGTTTTGGAGTTATAGATATATTTGTAAGTAGATGAAAAATGACTGACTGTTGATTTTGTTTGCATTTTTGTGCCACTTACTATCAAAATTTTGGCAATTGAGCATTAGCATATAGCCAGGATGCTATGTTTTCGAACTTCCCACGGTGGTTTCGTGTCGATCGGAGTAACGGTTTCTAAGATATTGGCAAATGTTTTTTAACAGCTAAAATGCAACGTAGCAGAAACCATAAGGCAAAATCGGGTAAGTTTGGTATTGATGGACTCGGCAAGGATTCAGGAGTCTAAAAAGGTGACTCTTGTGAAAATAAGTCGACCCCACCCAAAGTTATAAGCATTTGAATATTTCATTTTACCAGTAGGTGGCGCTGTTTCGAAACTTCTCAGGCTCCTTCAGGGCATCGTACTGATAACCCATACCAAGTTTCGTAACGATACGTTAATGCATTCGTAAAATATAGCATTTTAGTACAAAATTCAACATGGCCGACGCCCAAAATGTCTGAAATTTAACTCGGCATGATGCACTGAAACTAAAGAGACTATTTTTATGATTTTTGGCCAAACCATTCACAAGTTATAAGCAAAGATATTCATTTTTCATATATCCTGACTGCTAGGTGGCACAGTGCCGAAACACTGCAGGTAGCCTCAGGTCATGCTTGTTATCACACACACCAAGTTTCGTCTCAATCTGTCAAACCCTTGCGGAGCTATAGCTTCAGATGCATTTTTGCTCGCATTTTGGCAAATTCGTTAGTGTGGCATTCGAGAACGCTTGGACGAATCGACTTGAATTCCATAACTTTTTGCCTCCATGGTCTGTAGATGATCTGAGCCAATTTTGGTAAGAATCGGATGAACCGTCTAGAATAAGTTCGACAAAGTAGGTTTTACGAACAATTGAAGATAGTGAAAAAACTAAACCTTATGATTTTTGACTTCATTCGACTTGGCTTGAGCCAAGGATTCAGATTAGAAAATGTTACCATTGCTTTGTTTGCTCAAAAGTTAGATTTATGTAATTTCTTCACCCTTCAATAATATCAAGCACAGATTACTTTCTTTGGCCATGAACGACACTTCAAAATTATTAAAATTATTAAAAACTAAAAAAAAAAAAAAATTTATGTGACTTTATTTATGAAAAACTTTATTTTTGTTAATTTATGTGATTTATCTTCCTACTCTGCTTTAATATTAATAGCAAAACAGAAGAATCTACAACATTTTAGGTTTTTGATCTCAAATATGCAATGCACAAAGTGCATGTTTGTGTTAATTTATTAGATATGTGGGTTTTATTGGTTGGTTCATTTTATTAAATTTTTTCCATAATATGACTCATTTATTAGCTGTGGTTGAATAGAAAATGTTACTAATAAAATGTTCTTGTTTTCTGTGTTTTTTCCCTGGTTTTCCATCAGCCACCACCACAAAGCATATGAAGGACTTCATCAGCACTGTGGAGAGCATTGAAGCTGTGAATCCAGGTCTTCAGATGCTCGATGTGGTGAAAGGTCTACGTAAGGCTTTGAAAACGATACACATGACCTTGTGGCAGATCCATCAGTCACTTCCTATGTAAGCGAGGTCATTAATCACAGCCTGGCAGTGTTGGGTAAGGAGAAAGGTGTGGTTCTCACGTTAGATGGTTCAAATGTGGCGTTGGCCCCAATGCTCCTCGGACTTGAGGCTGGGCTGCAGTCCACCGTCCAAGACCTTTACCTTTTAACCTTGACGACAACATGGTCGCCTCATTTCTACATCACATCCACAATGAGCAAACCACTGTTCCTTTTGGCACTAAAGGATTCTGGGATAGCATTTCATCCCCAAAGGTTTACACTCTCTCTGATTTGCCCTCCTTGGCAACCGGCGCTATAATAACCGGAGGTATAGATGGGTTCATTCTCGGGTCAGAAGTTTCCACGTCTAACCATCGTGAGCAATCACTGAGTGGCTTGCTGAAGAGTTACTACAGCCACCAGCCTGATGCCGCAAGGTTGGATGCATCGCTCCGTCTGATCAGTCAGAACCGAAGGATGAACTTCAAAAACCTTGTCAGCTTCTCTTTGCTGAAAAGCCAGATGGTCCAGGCTCTAACAATTCACCGCAACTTAAACGAGTCTGAGAGGAAGAGGCTGGATGACGTTATGAACGAAGGGTTTGACCAGTTTGTCTATGTGTATGCTGGTAATTAAACATTTATTTGTTTATTTATTTACTATTGATTTATTCATTTTATATTGATTATTTTATTACTGATGTTAACACCATTTTATTAACTTTCCTTATAAAAAAAATTAAATATATAATATATAAATTTTCTGACTAAATATTCCTATATAATTTTATGCTGTTAAGTTTTAAATATTTAAATAATAAAATATTTTAAAAATAAATAAATAATTAAATCATATCACTTAGGTAATCCACTTTATTTATGACAGATTTGTAATCTGTCAGTAGCAATACTGTTCTTACATTGTTTTTTCCCCCTCCAAAGTCTGTCCCAAGATTGTCACGAGGTCTCAATGGGGAGCTGCATCTTTCATCGGTTCTCCCTCCTATCTGTCTCTTCCTGTGCCATACCCTTTCATCCACCACACATATCAACCCTCCCAGCCTTGCACCACCTTTGATAAATGTGCCAGTGTCCACGCTACTACCAGCAAACCAATGGATGGTCTGACATTGGATACAGGTTAGAAAAGTCCCAATTGGAATAAAAAAAAATTTGTTAGGCAACATTCTGTACCATAAAGCCCTTTGAACTGCGCTTCATGTGCTGTATAGAATCATTGCAATTCAATTGCTAATAATTATCATTGTTTGTCCCCCTGAAGTTTTGTTGCGGGTTCTGATGGAAACCTGTATGAAGGCTGAGGCTGGAATTGGGTCGGTGCCCACACTTCGGGGTACAACTCCAAAGGCTATGGCGTGTGTTTCATTGGAGATTATACCTACACCCTTCCCATCAGGAGTGCACCGGACATGGTTCGATACGACTTCACAAGCTGCGCTATAGACGGAGGACGACTGTCCTCATACTACAACTTATATGGACACAGGCAAGCTGATGCCACAGAATGCCCAGGAAACTCCCTCTACCGTGAAATCCAGAATTGGTCTCATTGGGAGGTAAAAAGATTGTTGATTCTTGGGATTTATTTATTTATTATATTTATGTCGTTCTGACTTCTCCAAATGCATTGCGATCACAGTTCAGACCATAACGGTGTCTCTGTGTGTGTTTCTCTGCTTTTCTTTACAGAGCTATTTGCCTTGATGACTGTGGCATCAACAATGAACAACTAATTGTGTCTCTGGAAAACAGTACATGTACTACATGTATCACTCAAGATAAATGCATATTAAAAAACATATCTATTGTTTTTATTTTACACATGACATTAGAAATGAATCTAGACAAGTAATTTAAGGCAAATTGGCAAAATCAAATTTGCCTTAAACAATTTTTGTCGAAAAGAAAGTTCTTTTACAAAAGCGATAACGTTCATGTACATATTTTGACATATCAATGCCTTATTTTTACATTGTTAGAATATTATCAAATCAGAAAATATAGCTAATAGGATTTTGTATATTTACAAATCTAACTATGCTGTGGTAGAATAAAATAATTAAATATATTTTTAATAGCAAAAACAATAGACTGTGTGCATATGTAGCGCTGTGTAAAAGTGTTTGTCACTTGATTTCTTCTGGGGGGGGGTTTTGTGTGTATATCTCATACTAAATTGTTTCAAAAATAAAAACAAAATCCAACATAAAGCTCAAAATAAATTCTTTAAATGATAATGTTATTTGTTGGAGCAAAAGAGATATCTAAAACCATATGGGACAGGATAGCCTGATAAATCATACACATCGTGGACTATTTTATATGTCTGTTTAATTGATTTAAAACTTGTACGATATGACTCATGATTTCTCACTTTGCCCTGGAGCTGGTCCGTAATTTATGCATTATTTATAATTTATTCAAATGTGGATTTAGATTATGCATAGTTAGAGCTATAGTTAGAGCATAGGAGCATAGTTAGAGCATAGGAGGGAGCTGGGTAGTAACTGATTACATGTAATCTGGACTACGTAATTGTCACAAACTGTGCTGGGAGGAACAACGGGGACGTGGATAATCCATACAGTCTTTAATGAATCCAAAACACAGGGGTAAATCCATCTCAGGAACAGGAACAGACACACGAACACAACATAGTAGACCCGACCAAGAAGGAACGCACAGACTGGAACTTAAATCCATGACTTAACGAGGTAATGGGAGAAACACAGGTGAGCGGAATAACTAATTAGACAAGGGAGAAACTAGGTCACAGGGAGCACAAGAGGAGGAAAACAAACACAAAACAGTACATGGGCGTGACATTACTCCCCACTGACATTACTGGAGGCTGGTGCAGGATGGAGACAAGGAAGGCCTCCAGGGTGGATCAGGCAGTTCAGGGGACCAAGGCGGAGCAGGGAGCTCAGGAGGCCATGGCAGAACAGGCACTCCAGGGAGCCAGGGAGACAACAGGTGGAACCAGGGTGGATCAGACAGAAACAGGAGGGGCTTGGAGCAGGAGGAGTTAGGCGGGACTCAGGCCACAGCCATAATGGCGGCCCACGGTGGAGGTGACGGAGGGAGGAGCCATGGAGGAGGAAGGGCTGACGACTCCAGGGGGCCAACCGACTGCGGCGGAGCAGGAGGCGGAGGAGCCCAAGGCAGAGACAGAGAGCCAACGGGCCACGGCGATGGGGAGGATCCGGAGGGCCGAGGCGGAACTAATGGCTCCAGCGACCAATGCGGAAGCGTGGATCCGAAAGGCCGCGGTGGAGCCGGAGTGACAGAGGACCAAGGTGGAGCCCAGGGAATGGAGGAGCCTGATGGAGCTGGAGGGGCAAAATTGAATGAAGGGACGAGGCACAGTCGGAGGAGTGGAGTCCCGAGGCACAGGATGGTCGACATTAGACCAATGCGGAGCCGGAGGAACGAGGGAGCCCGGGGGAGCCAGTGGACTGCCGGGCAATGGAGGAGAGGAGGGAGCTATGAGCCATGGTGGTGCCGCTGGGTCGAAGGGTCGAGGCGGAGTCCTGGACTCTGTTTGATAGCAATCTTTCATTTGAAAGCCATGTTTCTAGCATCTGTAAAACTGCATTTTTCCATCTCAAAAACATATCTAAATTGCGACCTATGCTCTCAACGTCAGATGCAGAAATGCTAATTCATGCGTTTATGACCTCAAGGTTAGACTATTGTAATCTTTATTGGGTGGTTGTTCTGCACGCTTGAACAACAAACTACAGTTGGTCCAAAATGCAGCAGCTAGAGTCCTTACTAGAACCAGGAAGTATGACCATATTAGCCCGGTTCTGTCAACACTGCACTGGCTCCCTATCAAACATCAAATAGATTTTAAAATCTTGTTAATTACTTATTCAAGATTCAAGATTCAAGAGTTTTATTTGTCACATACACAATTATACAGAGTATAACCAGCAGTGAAATGTAGGTCAGGTCCGCTCCAAGGACAGTGCAATTATAAAGTATACAAATATTAAGAGAAGAAAAGTAGAAAAAATAAAATAAAAGAATAAAATAAAATAAAAGATAAGATAAGATAAAAAATATAAATATAAATGTGCAGGTCAGTATGTTGTTGACTTAAATAGTAATAAGAGGAATGTGCAAAAATAATGTGCAAAAAAGTTGTACAGGGTCTTTAAATAGCAGCAATATGAGGTAGAGAAAAATATATATATCTTATAAAGCTCTGAACGGCTTAGCTCCTCAGTACTTGAGCGAGCTCTTATCACATTATAGTCCTCCACGTCCGCTGCATTCTCAAAATTGTGGCCGTTTGATAATACCTAGGATATCAAAATCGGCTGCGGGCGGCAGATCCTTTTCCTATTTAGCACCCAAACTCTGGAACAATCTACCTAACACTGGTCGGGAGGCAGACACACTCTGTCAGTTTTAATCTAGATTAAAGACACATCTCTTTAACCTGGTTTACACATAACACATTAATACGTTTCTGTTATTCAAATCCGTTAAAGGATTGTTAGGCTGCATTCATTAGATCATCCGGAAACGGGAACACTCCCCATAACATACGATGTACTCGTTACATCATAAGAAGAATGGCATCTACGCTAATATTTATCTGTTTCTTTCTTATTCTGTTTCTCAGTCCATATCCAGATCAGATGGTGGATCAGCACCAAGAGATGATGTCTACAGCCCTGATCGTCAGCACCAGAAACATATCCCCAGTGAAGTTTTTGACTAAAAATACAATAAAACTAAAAATATAACAAAATAACAAAAATATAATAAAATACCTAACTACATAATACTATTATTGTTAGAAATTGCAACAATATAAAAATATAAATATAATACATTTATAGATTTAAAATTTGTATTAAAACATAATAATATACAAATATGAAAAATGAATAAATACATTTGAAATAATAAATAGTATAATAGTATTATATATATATATATATCAATAATGAAATGCCTTTAACTGAAAATTGAGTGTTTAATCCTATCATTACACAATCATCTCCACCGTTTTGAGTGTGTTCAGCTCCAGGTTGTTAAGACTGCACCAGACAGCCAGCTCCTTAACCTCCTGAATGAGGACGATGACTGTGGTGTCATCTGCAAACTTTAGGAGCTTGACAGAGAGGTCTTTAGATGTGCAGTCGTTGGTGTAGAGGGAGAAGAGCAGTAGGGAGAGAACGCAGCCCTGAGGAGCTCCAGTGCTGATGGTGCGGGTGCTGGATGAGAATTTTCCCAGCCTCACTAGCTGCTGTCTGTCTGTCAGGAAGCTGGTGATCCACTGACAGACGGAGGTGGGCACGGAGAGCTGAGTTAGTTTGGACAGGAGGGGGTCTGGGATGATAGTGTTAAAGGCCGAGCTGAAGTCCACAAACAGGATCCTCACATAAGTCCCTGGTCTGTCTAGATGTTGCAGAACATAATGCAGTCCCATGTTGACTGCATCGTCCACAGACCTGTTTGCTCTGTAGGCAAACTGAAGAGGTTCCAGCAAGGGTCCAGTAAAGTCCTTCAGGTGGGCCAGCACCAGTTTTTCAAATGACTTCATGACCACAGACGTTAGAGCCACAGGTCTGTAGTCATTTAGTCCAGTTATTTTGGATTTCTTTGGGATGGGGATGATGGTGGAGCATTTGAAACATGAAAGGACTTCACACAGATCCAGTGATCTGTTGAAGATCTGTGTGAAGATGGGGGCCAGCTGGTCAGCACAGGTTTTCAGACAGGCTGGTGTGACACCGTCTGGGCCTGGTGCTTTCTTCCTCTTCTGCTTCCAAAAGACCTGGCGCACATCGTCTTTGCTGATCTGAATTGCAGGTGCGGAGGAGAGGGGGGTTGTTGGAGGTGTTAATGGTTGTGTGGAGAGGTTTCAAACCTGTAGTAGAACTCATTCAGATCGTCTGGCAGTTGTTGATTCTCCACAGTGCTGGGGGATGGTGTCTTGTAGTTGGTGACCTCTTTCAGACCTTTCGACACTGATGCTGAGTCGCTGGAAGTGAACTGAATCCTTAGTTTTTCAGAATAATACCTCTTTGCCACTCTGATCTCCTTTCCCAGTGTGTATTTGGCCTGTTTATAAAAGACTTTGTCCCCCTTCCTGTAGGCATCTTCTTTGGCCTGACAGAGCTGTCTGAGTTTTGCAGTGTACCACGGTTTGTCGTTGTTGTAGGTTAAATGAGTCCTGGTAGGAATGCACATATCCTCACAAAAACTGATATAAGATGTTACAGTCTCTGTGAGCTCGTCCAGATCAGTGGCAGCAGCTTCAAAAACACTCCAATCGGTAAGGTCGAGACAGGCTTGTAAAACCTGCTCTGTCTCGTTGGTCCATCTCTTTACAGTCTTTACAACAGGTTTAGCAGATTTAAGTTTTTGCATTTAGGTTGGTATAAGATGAACCAGGCAGTGATCAGAGAGCCCCAAAGTTGCCCGTGAACAGAGTGATATGCATTCTTTATTGTGTTGTAACAGTGATCCAATATATTACTGTCTCTGGTGGGACATGTAACACAATGTCTGTATTTTGGCAGTTCACAGGAGAGATTTGCTTTATTAAAGTCCCCGAGAATGATTAAAACAGAGTCTGGGTGTTGTTGTTCAGTCTCTGTGATCTGATCAGCTAGTTTCTGTAAAGCCAGGCTCACGTGCGCTTGCGGAGGAATGTAAACACTCACGAGAATGAACGAGCAGAACTCCCGCAGCAAGTAGAAAGGCCTACAGTTAATGAAGAGCGTTTCTAGATCTGAACAACACATCTTCTTTGACACTGTTACATCTGTACACAACCTTTCACTGATGTAAAAGCATGTCCAGCATGTCCAGCATGTCCGATTTCCCCGTTGATTCTGCTTTGCAATCTGCTCTAAACAGCTGAAAGCTCAGCAGATGAAGCGCGCTGTCGTTAATAGCGTAGTTCAGCCAGGTTTCTGTGAAACACAGAGCAGCAGAGTTTGAGAAATCCTTATTTGTCCGGGAGAGCAGAAGGAGTTTGTCCGTTTTGTTGGGTAGAGAGCGGAGATTTGCCAGATGGATGCTAGGCAATGGCATTCGAAATCCACACTCTCTGAGCTTCACGAGCGCGCCTGCTCACTTACCCCATCTGCGCATTCTGTGTTTGATCAGCGCCGCCGCTCCGCCGACTACTATGTCCAGCAAAGCATCTGAATAATTGAAAACTGGTGAAATATCAGGTGGTGTGTACTGCCGAATGTACAGCAATTTGTCTCTGGTGAAAATGATTGCTCCTATAGTGGTTGAAAATCTGTTGGTGTGTGGTGTGCTGTCTTTGTCATATCACGTCACACCACACACTATAGGAGCAAAACGGTTAAATTAAGGATTTTTTGTCCTCATGTTTGTGGTCTCTCACATTTTGAAGATCTTATAAGATTTTTAAGATCTTGTAGTGTGTACCCAGCATTACATAGGAAGTGACTGATGGATCTGCCACAAGGTCATGTGCATCACTGAAGTCACCAAAGTAACGCCTGATGAAATCGGTTTCAAAGCCAGCAGCCTTGCTTAGACCTTTCACCACATCAAGTCAATTTAAAAGAAAAATTTATAGAAACTAAGCACTAAACTTTATTTAACCAAGTGAGTCAATTGAGAATCAGTTCTCATTTACAATGACGACCTGGCCAAGAGGCAGCATAAAAAGCACGTACAAAACAATAAAGACATTATACAGTTAGGTATATGTCATGTGGTCATGTGCATCACTGAGGTCGCTGAGGTAACTCTTGTTGAGGTCGGTTTCAAAGCCAGCAGCCTTACATCTTACATCTGAGGTCAGTTCTGAGGTCACCATATCAAGCATGTGAAGACCTGGATTCACAGCTTCAATGCTCTCCACAGCTCTGATGAAGTCCTTAATATGCTTTGTGGTGGTGGTTGAGGGAAAACGGTGGGGGGGGGGTCACATAAAATAAGAACATTTTAATAGTAACCATTCTTCCTTGATTATTTGAATCAATCCAAAAAACTGACTGCTGTAGGGTCTTACGTTTTGCCATTAATGTAAAAGCAGAGATTGAAATCAAGAGTCACACAAATTACTTTTACTACGGCACCACATTGTGCTTTATTTGATTTTTTTGACCATATTGAAAAAAAGAGTGCTGACATTCTTCAAATGTTGTTCATGGCCAAATAAAGGCGTCTGTGTTTGAAATGGCACGAAGGGTGAAGAAGTTACATCAAGGTTACTTTTGAGTGAACAAAACTTTGGTAATATATCTAGTGCTTGTACCGTCAGGGATCTGGAAGGAGGACCCAATCACAGAGTGAGTGACAAAGGTTTATTACAAAATAGACAGATACAAGAGGGTAGTGAGGTGTGCAGGTGATTCAACGGCAGGAACACAATTGACAGAGAGAGACAACTAGGAAAGAACACTGGAACAGCCTTGGAAAAATCAACTGGCAAAATATCAGCAGAGGAAGCAGAAAAACCAGGCTGCTGTAGATGACCGAGAAAGGCACCACAGAGCTGACCTCAGATACTTGTTGACAGCAGACTCTGAAGGGGATCAGATGCCAGGCAAGGGGAACCAGTGGCAGGAACTTACAGGAACAGGTCAGGACAGGAGCTCTTACAATACAACAAAACAAGACAGGACAGGCAATTCAGGCAGGAGGATAGACAAAACAAAAGAACTGATAAGTTAAATAACAAAATAAACAGGAAATTACTAAATTAACCAACAACTTAAAGAAAAAAAAAAGAAAGAAATCACCAAAAATGCAAATAAGAAATCAGGACTAGGAGAACTAGATGAATACTTAAATTAAAGCAAAGAACCCTCGTACGCATAAGTAATTATTACTTATTTGTTAATTATTATTTAATAGTACTATTTTATTTTAGAAAATGTTGAAGGTGATATTTTATACACGTTTTGTTTAATTACAGTATTTATTCAGCACAATGAATAAAAAATTGAATATATGGCTTACCTTCAGCAGCACAAGCAAAGAAAGAAGCAAACACAAGTGCCAATCCACGAGGACATAACTTGAGAGCACTAAAGAGTCTCTGTTCACTCAGTCCGGTTATGCATTTACCCTGCACCTCATACGCCTTATAAATACATGCAAACAAATATTATTAAAACATTATTAAAATGAAATATAGTGCATTAATTTAATAAAAATAACACTTTTTAAAATCTGGTTATGGCATCTTTAGAAGCACTAACTGCAACCAAACACTTCTAATAACTGGAGTCTTTCAAAGCTTTGTGGTGGAATTTTGGTCCAGCAACACTGGAGAATTTTCAAGCATGAAGTGACCCTTTCATGTCCTGCCACAGTATCTCAATTGGTATTTTATCAGGACTTTGAGAAGGCCACTACAAAACTAATTTGGCTTTTTTTGAGCCATTCAGTGTAGGACTTACTCCTCGACAATTTATTTGAATGTTTCAGTATGATCATACTATGAACCTGAAATGTTAGAAATATACATGCAATTGATGTCATTATGTCATTACATTATGCGATACATTTACATTTTAGGATATGAAACATCCAAAAGGACCGGTTCATGGAAATGAATGAGACTTACAATGACTATGTGATGTATTTCAATCAGCATAAGTTTTATTTTCATCCCTGTATATTTTACAGCATTAGTTAGGACAGATTTTTTTTTTCCTTAAGAAAATCAAACTATAGGTACTAGCAGATATCATTCTGAATGAATTGGCTATTGGTGCATAGCTAGTAAATTAGGGTGGCGATGTGTCTGATCAAAATAATGTACTTGAACATTAGTAACATTGAAACATTGTAAAGGCAAATTAGATTTTGCCAATTGGCCTTGATTAATGACTACTTGACTTGATTAATTTATTATGCATTTATTATGACCAATACATGTAATACATGTACTGATTTCCAGAGACACAATAAGCTGATTGCGTTCATTGTTGATGCCACAGTCTTCAAGGCAAATAACTCTGTAGAGCAAAGCAGAGAAACAGACACAGTTAAGGTCTGAACTGTTATTACAATACATTCTGCAAAGTCAGAATCAAGTAAGAATAATAAATCCCATGAATCATTTGTTTATCTTTTTACATGGTAATGCTCCCATGTCTGGATTTCACGGTAGAAGGCGTTTCCTGGGCAGTCAGTAGAAGTAGCTTGCCTGTGTCCGTATATGGAGTAAGATGAAGACAATTGACCACCGTTCACAGCACAGCTTGTGAAGTCGTACCGCACCATGTTCATCGCACTCTTGATGGGGAGGGTGGAAGTATAATCACCAATAAAGCTGACACCATAGCCTTTGGAGCTGTACCCATAAGTGTGGGCACTGACCCAATTCCAGCCATGGCCCTCATACAGGTTTCCATCAGAACCTGCAACAATTCCTCTCCATTCAAACCTTGTAATGATGTTGGGACAGACTTGAGAGGGAAAACACAATGGGTACTGAAGTACCCATTTGTAAGTATGGGTAAGTACCAGTAAGGTAATGCCAAATCCTGCTGCACCACAGAGTGCCAATTCCATAGTTTACCAAAAAAAAGAAAAAAAAGAATTCATATTATATTTGTCCCGAATTATTGTTGATGTTCATGACTTTATCCTAGGCTGAAAGATTGTGTATCTTTACGCACAACATTTGTCTTTCTGTCTGTATGATTTATATAGGGAGATAATTGTTTGCTCTGTTTTGTCAAACAAACACCATACTTCAAACTCATCGATGCAACTTTGTTCATTCCTGAAATGGGCTTTTATATTAACTGTTTTGGACTGCTTTCTTGATATGGGTGCAAAACCTGTGAGTTGCTCTAAATGCTGCTGCGCTTCTCGTCCGGTGTGTGACTACATTCTGCACATGGATTAAATGCACATCCTTGAAAGCGTGCAGTTTTCTAACGCATTTACTTTAACTTGTTAGGTAATATCAATGATATGACATTTCAGATGCATCTGAAATGACAAAAACATATACATATATTTAATTGTTTGATCAAAATTATTGCTAGGGACAGTTTGGTAGTGGCTGGGTATTGGTAGGGAGACGTCCCTAGCGTCCCCCCCTAATTCTACGCCCATGCCCCTTCCTCTCAAGGACCACACAAGGGACTTTATAGAACTGGTTAAACTCACCACATTCCCTGACCACTTCCTCTGCGTATTTTACCACACTAGCCTTAGTGAGTGGTCCAGGGTAAGCCTGCCCGTGATAGCTCCTGGGGGGAATTTTTTCGCTTCCATGTGCTGATGAAAACAATTCGCCATTCACCATTGGCCTTGCAGAGGAGGGTTTCATCAGCCCCACTCCAAATCCAGAGCCCAGCCAGTCACCTTACACACGCTGCACAGAGCTAATGCCTGAGCCCACTGCAGACACAGAGACAGACCCTACGTTCCATTTGGAAGGGCTCATACCTATGCCCTAATCCCTTTGAAGCTCTCACTCCGGACGGTAAACCCTTTGAAGGGATTAGGGCACAGGGATCAGCCCTTCTGAATGAAATGTAGGGTGTGACATCAAACAACTTCCCTCTGAAAAGGATCATGGGGCCGCGAAGTGTCCATCAGTTGTACCCTTCGAAATCATTCATTCCGAAGGGCCTTTTGACGTGGCCAGTTTTGAGCACTTCAATTTGGAACGATCCTTCAATATGGTGGCCATGTTTGTTTTAACTCCAAAGTACCCTTCGGAGGGCGATATATCCTGTTTGGAACATACCGAGAGTCTGCCACAATGATAGTTTCAGAACGAATAACTGAGCCGACCATCGCCCCGGAGCCCGATCTGACAAGGTGCATGAGCTTTCACATCCCCAAGGGAGTATTTGTTGGGGCATAGAGGGGCAAGGGAGTACTTGCAGGGCATAGAGGGAAGCCGTTCCAATCGCTGAGGGTGAGCTGCAGCTGACCTCTGCAATAGTAACTGATCTTCTGGAAGAGTTTGATCCCGTTTCTCCTGTTTCCACTGGCTCCCCCCAGTCCTGAAGTCGTCTAAGTCTCCTGCATCTTCTGAGCCTCCAGAAACTCCCCGTGTGTCCCTGCTAGTTCCGCCCAGTTCAGAATCTCCTGTGTTCCAGACCAACCTCCCTCTCCCACCTCCTCCTCCAGATTCTGTCTGTTCCTTGGTCTTGCCTTTGCTGGTTCCTGTGATTCCCTCAGCTCATCCTCAGTCAGCTCTGCCTTGGCATGAGGATCCCCTGTCTCCACCTTCATCCACTGAGCTCCTGACTCCACCTTGGCCTTCCACCCTTCGGCTCCACCTTGGCTTCATGTGCCCTTGTCTCCACCATGACATGAGGCATCAGCTTAAAATATAGTTAAAAACAACAAAAAAAAAGTTCTAAGTAAAAAAAAAAATGTAAATATATAATTAAAATATTTTAATACATAAATAAATCAGTCTGTATGTTAACATTAGTCCTTATTAAACTGATTTACTTGGTTTAAAATGATAAAAGAGTCAACTTAGAATTTCATTCAAAAAATAATGAAAAAGTTATACTAAGGAAATGTATTCATATAAAACTACTATATTTAAAATTTTGTGTTTTTATCAGTATAAAATTGTTAACATGACCGGAGCAGATGCTGTTGCACTTATCGTTCGTTTTGAGAAGAGATTTATTCTCACATGTTCTTCATACAGAATATAATTTCTAATAATTCTCCACTGAATCATGTGATCTGTAGAGCACCGTCTGTTTTCTTCCACCTGCGCGAGTGTTACGAGTCGTTCACTCTCTAGATCTTCGTATTAAAAAAATAAATAGAGTGAAACATTTTTCTACACATGAAATATGAAATAGCAAATAGACATGATTATGACGATATATTTTCTGTATGTGTTTTATATGCAGCTCATTGTATTTTTATAGCAATAAAGGATGTTTATGACTAATATTTGCAGTGTAGTGCTATTAAACATACAAACAGTGCATGTGTCTGCTTATTATTATAGAATCAAGATCAACTATAAATCACAATCGAAAGTTATTACAAGCACTCGATGATGGTTTAAAGTGGGTAAGCAAATACATTAATAATTAAATACATTTTCAAGTGTAGCTTGATGCTAATTGTACCTCTAATTATATTTTAGGATGTAGCCTTTTCTTGTAAGCATTATAGATAGTAGTTTGTGTTTCTGGTGTAGAACCAAACTTTGTTTATCTTAATTTAGATGTTAAATCCATATACGCCATACATATCTGAGGCAAAATGCATTGGTGCCGGCGTGAATTAGCAGAAGGCGAACATTCGCTTCGTGCTCGGTGTGGAAAGCCCTTTACGTAGACCTTTCACCACATCGAGCATCTGAAGACCTGGATTCACAGCTTCAATGCTCTCCACAGCGATGATGAAGTACTTAATATGCTTTGTGGTGGTGGCTGATGGAAAACCCGGGGGAAAACACAGAAAACAAGAACATTTAATAGTTTAGTTTAGTAATAATTTTAATAGCCATTCTTTCTTAAGCACAGATGTTAAAGCAGTAATGTCATGAGTAATCAACTATCAAGAGCTCATTGTTGTACTGTGACTTTTTTAGACCCAAAAACATCCTCCCCAATCCATAAATTATCCCACACTTTACTGAAACCAAGTGATAAAATCAACTCTTTGACATGAGTCAAAACTGTATTGTGAAAATGACATTACTGAAATTAATTTATTGCACATACACAAACATAAACTTTGTGTATTGATACATTTGATGTCAATGAATGTAAAATGCTATAGGTTCTTATGTTCCCCTTCAATTCGGTCACTCTACATTGCTTTGGGAAATACATTTTCCTCGAATATTACTGAAGCCTTATTGAATCACGCCAGTGAAACTGGCCAATGGCGTTCAAGCGCGCAAAATATGAGGGGGCTCGTCACTATATAAAGCAGCGCTTGTACGTCATCCATTCAGAATTTTTTCCTTCAGCAAGAAGCCTATCAAAGGATCTACTACTCACGTGATCTACACGCTGCAGCGGACACGACTTCTTCCCTTGCTGTGTTCCGGTGAGCTTCGGACGAACAATGATGACCTCTCGCGATTGCCTCTCCTGTGTAGAGCCAATCGAACCCTCCGATGGCCACGACTCATGCGTCTTCTGCCTGAGTCGCACCCACGTAGAGGCGGCGCTTGGGGGTCGGACTGCCTCCACTGCGGAGATATGAGTCTCCGGACTCTCAGGCTCCGTGTGGCCATCGTCCAAGGCGATGTACTCGCCCAACTAGCTCTGCCGCGCTCTTCCTCTGAGCCAAAGAGTAAAGTGCCGCGAGTTTCTAATGCGGATCTGTCCGGGGCGGGTGACGAGACCGTGACGGCTCAGTGCCCACACGCTTCTCACCCCCCTGCTGCAGGTCCCCTCCCAGTGCACTTCATGGCAGCTGATCGCCGCCCCTCCCCCAGCGCGCAAGATGTGGTGTCTTTCGGAGCCATGGAGGAGGATGAGGATGATGCCATCTCGGTGGCAGCGTCTGCGAGAGAGGAGTGGTCCAACAGCCCACTGGATTACACTGCGCCCGGCAGTGACGCTGGGGACCTCCATCACAGTGATGTTGAGCTCCTACGCGTCCTGACCAAGGCGGTTGATGAGCTCGGTCTGGAGTGGGCGCATCCTACCGAGCCGGAGACCCGGCCCCTTTTTCCCGGAGGTGCACGACGAGATAGCGAAGTCGTGGAACGCACCGCTCACCAGTCGGGTGCACAATCCAGGATCCTCCCTTCTGTCGTCAGTGGACAGCGCCGAACGAGCGGGGTATGTCAAACTTCCCCCCGTGGAGGAAGCCGTCGCTGCCCACCTCTGTCCTGCAGCCGCGGCGAACTGGAGGGTGAGAAACAACGTGTCTCTCCCCTCTAAACCTTGCCGCGCCACCGCAAACTTCGCTGGCAAGGCTTTCTCGGCGGCGGGCCAGGCAGCTTCAACACTGCATGTGATGGCAATACTTCAGGTGTATCAGGCCAAGCTTCTTCAGTCCCTGGATGAAGGTGGCCCGGACCCTGAAGTCTTCAAAGAGCTCCGACGCGCCACAGATCTGGCCCTCAGAGCGACGAAGGTGACAGCTCGAGCGATCGGCCGCAATATGGGGAATCTTGTGGTGCTGGATCGTCACCTGTGGCTGACTCTGACCGAGTTGAAAGAGTCAGAGAAGACGGCTCTTCTGGACGCTCCCGTGAATCCCTCAGGTCTCTTTGGAGCGGCGGTAGAGACGTTCACGGAGAAGCAATCGAAGGTCATTAGCCACTTCTTACCAAAGCGCGCTGGCGCGATCCCTCCTGCGCGTTCCCACTCATCCTCAGCGCAGCGCGCGGGAAGACTGTTCGCCCCTCCTACTGCGGTTCGGCGCGAGCATGAGCCAGCGGTGAGGCCGAGACAGCCTTGGCCGAAGCGCCGCCAGGGCTCGAAGGGCCAGAGACCCCGCCCTGACAGAGACAGCAGGCCACCGGCTACGGAATTAAAGCCGCGTTCCTGATGTTGTCTCTCGGAGGAGGAAAGCTACACTCAGCGCCGAAGACGAGCCACTGAGAAAGTCTGCTCGCTCCGCTGTGTGTGTTCATCACGCCCCCTTGCCTGTGGCGGGCGGCGAGAACGATTGTCATGTTTGTGTTTTGACTGTTCCACGGTGCAGTGCAATAAAGTAAAAAAAAATACAAAAATCACCTCAATATCAGGGCAATTTTCCTCCTCTCACTCCCCTCTCCCCCATCACTCACTCTCACACTCGTGTGGTATTAAACTCCCCGCCCCCCAACGGCGAGTTATCCCTCACGGTGTGCAGTCCGCCTCGCCCGCTGTCACAGTTCACAGAAGCGTGGCAGGCACTGCCAGGGGTATCAGAGTGGGTTATGAAATCAATAAAGAACGGTTACACGCTTCAGTTCTTCCGCAGACCGCCCCGTTTCAACGGTGTGTTAATGTCCACTGTACGGGAGCAGAATGTCTCAGTTCTGCGAGAGGAAATTCACAACCTTCTCGCAAAGCGCGCTGTAGAGGCAGTCCCCCTCACAGACCGCGAGAGCGGCTTCTACAGTCGTTATTTTCTGGTGCCAAAGAAAGACGGCGGGCTCCGCCCAATCTTGGACCTGAGACCGCTGAATCGCACGCTTTCAAAGCGCTCGTTCAAAATGATTACGCTGAGACAAATCCTCTCACATATCAGAACTGGAGATTGGTGTATCTCCGTGGATTTAAAGGATGCTTATTTTCACATTCAGGTAGCCCCCCGCCACAGGCGCTTCCTGAGATTTGCATTCGAAGGGATAGCGTACCAATTCACGGTCCTGCCCTTTGGCTTATGTCTGGCCCCTCGTACGTTTACGAAATGCATGAATGCTGCTCTCTCTCCTCTGAAGCAGAGCGGAATGCGCATCCTAAACTATCTCGACGACTGGCTAGTGTTAGCCCATGCAGAGAGCGCGCTGCTCAGCGACAAACTCAGACTCCTCGCTCACGTTCAGAGCTTAGGACTGACTGTAAATATGCAAAAGAGCATGCTGGTACCGAGCCAGAACATCTCCTTTTTAGGAGTAGAGCTGAACTCAATCAAAATGCGAGTGCGTCTGTCGGAGGAGCGCTCACGAAAACTGATCAGTTCTCTCGCAGTCTTCAAACTAGGGCGTTCTCCCCCGCTGAAATGCTTTCAGAGGACGGTCGGCCAGATGGCTGCCGCCTCGACAGTGTGCAATCTAGGGCTCCTACATATGCGTCCGCTTCAGCTCTGGCTAAAGAGCCGGGTGCCACAGAACGCATGGCGCACGGGCACCTTGCGCATCAAAGTGACGCGCGACTGTTTGCATACGCTGAACCCTTGGCGCGATATGACTATATCGTCGGGGTGTTCGTATTGGCCAAGTGATCAGGAGAAAGAATGTCACGACAGATGCATCGAGTACGGGTTGGGGAGCCGTATGTGATGGCAGACCAGCCTTCGGGACGTGGTCAGAAATGGAGAAGTCATGGCACATAAACTGTCTGGAGCTCCGTGCTGTGCACCTAGCGCTCGAGTGCTTTCTCCCAGACATTCTTCACCGTCACATTCTCATCAGGACGGACAGCATGACAGTGGTAGTGTTTATAAATCACCAAGGCGGTGTGAACTCACGACCACTGCTGCAACTGGCGAGAGACCTCCTTCTGTGGGCAGATCGACACCTCCTCTCCATCCGGGCAGTACATGTCCCCGGATGCCTGAACTACGGCGCGGATTTACTATCGAGGGGCGGGATAATCCACGGGGAGTGGAGATTACACCCTTTGACAGTCAAAATGATTTGGAGTGTATTCGGCAGGGCGGAGGTGGATCTCTTCGCATCAGCGGAGAACACTCACTGCCCGCTGTTTTATTCACTGACACACTCTCCCCTGGGAGTGGATGCACTAGCTCACAGCTGGCCGAAAGTACGCAAGTATGCCTTTCCTCCAGTGAAACTTCTGCCTCGCGTGCTTTGCAAAATCAGAGAGGAAAAGGAATCTGTTCTGCTAGTGGCACCGAAATGGCCCAATCAGCCGTGGTTCCCAGAACTGGTGGAGATGCTGGTAGCCCCCCCGTGGACTATCCCACTGAAGAGGGACCTTCTCTCTCAAGCACAAGGGACGATTTGGCACCCAAATCCGGAGTCATGGAGCCTTCATGTCTGGCCGCTCGACGGAGCTTGCCAGTAACAGATGCGCTTCCTCAGCGCGTGCTGAACACTATATATGAGGCTAGGGCTCCCTCCACAAGGCATCTCTACGCACATAAATGGAGAGTTTTTTCAAGTTGGTGCGTATCGCGGGACGAAGACCCAATCAGCTGCCCAATATCAATAATCCTTGTCTTCCTTCAAGAGCGATTTGATAGCGGTCGTATGCCATCCACATTGAAAGTGTATGTGGCCGCTATAACAGCCTTTCACGCGCACGTCGAAAATCGCCCGATCGGCAGAAATGACCTGATCATACGGTTTTTAAAAGGAGCAAGAAGGCTGAACCCTCCTCGCCCTTCTACTCTACCCACTTGGGACTTGGCGCTAGTGCTTGACGCTCTCACGGGACCCCCGTTCGAGCCCATACAATCAGCGAGCTTGCGAGCGCTCTCTCTCAAGACAGCGCTCCTGCTCGCGCTGGCCTCTGTTAAGCGAGTTGGAGACCTACAAGCGCTTTCAATTGACGACTCGTGTATTGAATTCGGGCCAGGTGATTGCAGACTCAACTTGAAGCCTAGAAAAGGTTATGTGCCTAAAGTGCTTTCGACTCCATTTAAAGCGCAGGTCATATCACTATCTGCTTTCCGCCCCGAAACACCAACCGGGACAGAGCCGCTTAATACACTGCTGTGCCCTGTACGAGCGGTGCGTACTTATATCGAGCGCTCTAGACAGTTCAGACTCTCGGAGCAGCTATTCGTATGTTTCAGTGGACGTACAAAAGGACTTTCTGTGTCCAAGCAAAGGCTGTCACACTGGATCGTCGACGCAATTGCTTTGGCTTACAGCTCTAAAGGTGTGGAATGTCCGATAGGGGTTCGTGCCCACTCAACCCGTGGCCTCGCATCATCCTGGGCCTGGGCAAACGGCATATCTATTCAGGACATTTGTACGGCGGCAGGCTGGTCGTCACCCAGCACTTTCGCGAGGTTTTATAACCTAGATGTGTCGTCGCTTGCCTCGCATGTGCTGTCAGTACGAGCAGCACACGCGCTTACTCAGCCGTGATCTGAGATGTGTATCAATGGTTTCGACTAGGTCGTATACACCCTGTATAGACGCACCACCAATTCAATGCTGTCCCTATCAGTTTATCACAGTATTATGATATAGTTCACCACGTCTTTTAGGACTTGGTCACCATCATACCGGTACGGCTGTGCATTATAACATGATTTCATTGAAATTAAACAATTTCAACTAATCTATTTGTGAAAGCGCCGAAGCCATTTCACATTCTTTGTTTCACCGGAGTTAACTCCGCCCCTGATGTGACGCGGCATCGTCTAGCTGCCGCGCCCCCTGACTTTACATGGTTTCGACTAGGTCCTGTAGACCTGAGCTGTGTTTACTAAGAGCGCCAATATCATTGCCGTTCTCATTACGGCTCCGAATGTGAAACTTGACATACTTAGTCGAGCTTGGCTCCATCGCTGTGACACGGCGGGATTTTATACGTTCCCAAAGCAATGTAGAGTGACCGAATTGAAGGGGAACGCTCTCGGTTACTCACGTAACCTCGGTTCCCCGAAATGAGGGAACGAGACATTGCTCTTATTGCCGTGTCACCGAGCTCAGGATCTTACAATGCCTAGTTGCTTCAGTCAAAGATTCTGAATGGATGACGTACAAGCGTGCTTTATATAGTGACGAGCCCCCTCATATTTTGCGCGCTTGAACGCCATTGGCCAGTTTCACTGGCGTGATTCAATAAGGCTTCAGTAATATTCGAGGAAAATGTATTTCCCAAAGCAATGTCTCGTTCCCTCATTTCGGGGAACCGAGGTTACGTGAGTAACCGAGAGCATTTTGTCATTGATGTCAAACCTGGGACTACGTACAGCAGTGCTCCAGGTGTGTGTTCATGGGGTGTGTGTGTGTGCACTTGGATAGGTAAATGCAGAGCAAAATAAAAGGAGTATGGGTTACTATACTTGGCCACACATCACGTCCTTCCTTTTCCACTATTTTAAGTGAATATTGAATACATTTTGGTCTGTTACTCAAAGCTATCGTACAGCTTGTCACATTAAAAACTTTTACTATACTTCTGTTGCTCTTTTTTAGAAAAATAGTCAGGATTTTCATGGAAATTTGGAAAAGTTGAAATCTTATTTGATAGAAGTGAATTCAGGTAAATTGGGAAAGTTTTGGCACTGAAATTTCTGAAAAAGTCCCAATTATTCTGAATAAACCATAAATAATTTTTTGATAATTTTAATCTGTTGTGAAACAGTTAACATGTGATCAAAACTATGTATATTCTATGTATATTTTAAATATTACATTATTATAATCAGCTACATGTTAACATATTGGAATTGATTCTTGAAAACATACAGATGAATCAGGACAATACTAAAATACTACGTCCAAAAATTCACATTGTGGCCGTTACACTTCTGAACTTACATTCAAAGCACAGAATCATAGTTTTTGGTGATTATGCAATAGTGAAAAAAGTAGATGTTTATACAGGTGTTTTATGCTTCTGCATCTTGGTACTCACTGCCATGTTTTGTTTTTGTTTTTTAGATCAGAATTAAACTTGGACAAAGGCTTGTATCACTTTTACATTTATTTTTAAATTTACAAAATATTTTATATTGATGTGAAGTTCTATATTATGGTTTTGCATTTGTATGGTTGTTCAAGAGGAAAAGTAAACAAGTTGACCCTAAACAGCACATCATTTACAATAACAAGCTGACATATTACACAAAATGTACATATTCATAATATAACACGAGTGTTTGTGTACAGTTCATGGTAAATTAGTATGCAAGGGCACACATAGCCAAACTGAACTCTGAATATTCAGAGTTAAACGTCTCTCTTTTTTTTTTTTTTTTTTAAAGTCATCAATTCTAATTCTAGCTTTCATTTCTCTCTTGAACAGAGAGGGAATTCAAACTCAGGTTGCTTCTTTTGTGTTGATTTATCACTGCATAGCAGGAATCACCAATAAGACCTCAGCGATCCATTCCATTGTCGTCCTGGGGTTGCCCTTGAAAACAAGCCACTCGTAAACGTTCACAAAATTCCAGCTCCTCCTACAGGAAAGAAAATTTGTCAAACATTTAAGTCATTGTGACATGTGAATCAGAAAATTCAATAAAACAGTGGAGGAAAGTGCTTAAATTTCATTGGGAACTGAATGGCTCAATATTATTTACATAAATTATAGTATTTCATTAGCATTTTGAATTTAATTTTTATATTCTTAATTTTCTATTTAATTAAATTTTTAGTAGACCTACTTTTACTATTTTTTATTTTTAACCCTCTGGGGTCTGAGGTCATTTTGGGGCCCTTGAGATGTGTTGACATGCCCTGATATTTGTGCTTATTTCAGCTTCTTAAATCATACTATTGACCAACATGTAATTTTTTTTGTATTCAGCACAAACTGTGCTACAATAATATGTGACCAAGATGGATGTACATGTCTGCATTTCTTAGAAAAAAAACATTATGCGTGGTTAGTAAGTTTTAGGGAAAATAATGTAGCTGAAATAAGGCCATAAAAGCCACACTAAATCGTCCTGAATAAGACTTTTGAGTAATCAGTCTTGTAAGCTAGAATATTTACTTCACAATTATGTGAAAATCATTCAGCTTACTCATTCACAGAAAACAATATATTGATTTAAATTTTTAAAGACATGTTTTGTGATCGAGAGCCAATATGTGAGGGAGTGGAAATGGGCTTGAATATTAAGTGGTTCTCACCTGAGAGACAAAGGGCCCTCCCCTAAAGCTGCTAATGGGCCATCAGTGTGACTGTGACTGAGGCAGGTAAGAGAGTGTGAGGAGACTGAAAAAATGGGGTTTTTAAATGATTTGTATTTTATTTACAACACAGTATAATCAAAACATACATAATGAAGGTCAAAGACACATTATTGTGCACACTGATCTAACCACAGAGATGTGAACAGACTTTGAGTTATTCCTGCAACAGATTCTGTTCAACAAGTGAAACAAATACCTGATATTTACTTATTTCCATGGATTCAAGAAGAAAAAAACACAATCAGTAGCCAAGGATCTTGTTTTACCATAGAATATCAGTGTAGTTGACCATCTGATGTTGGTACAGCGCTCTCAGAGGAAAACATCTTGAAGAAAGTCATCAGGATTCATCTGTGGTTCAGGTACCTGGCCCAAAAAAATACAAACAACCAAAAAAAAAAACATTTGTGAGCATAGACTCATGCATGCTTTGTACTATCATACACAAAAAAAGACATTTACTATCTGAGAAACTAATTATTATTGTTTAGTATGTTATTAAAATCTATTTTTGAACAGAGTAGGCTATTAATAATAAACATGTTCTAAACAGACTCGTAGTATTCATCATTTTACAATGTACTCTCATATTACTTTTATTGTTTTATATAGAGCATGAAAACAACAGTTTGGGGAAAAAACTACTATGATTGTGTAGTCATATAGCCTAGTATGCCTGATTTTATAGCAGCTGTTATGATTCTGCAGCACTAGACTCAAGTATGCTGTGATGTGAACCACAAAAGGATGCACTTTGTACTATAAAAAATTATATTTTATATCGGAGAAACTATTATTGTTTAGCATGCTATTATAATCTATTTTTGAACAGAGTAGGCTATTAATAATAAACATGTTGTAAACATACTTAGACTCATAGCATTCATCATGTTACAATGTACTCTCATATTACTTTTATTGTTTTATTTAGAGCATTAAAACATCATCCTGCCATAAGAAATTGAAATACAATGAATTGTCCATCATATTCAAACACTGTAGTCTGGAATTACAGTTTGGGAAAAAACAACTATGATTTTGTAGTCATATAGTCTAGTATGTATGATTTTATAGTAACGTTAGCTGTTATGATTCTGCAGCCATAGACTCACGTATGCTGTGAACCACAAAAGGATGTACTTTGTACCATTAAAAAAGGATATTTTATATCTGAGAAACTAATTGTTATTGTTTAGCACGCTATTAAATCTATTTGTGAACATTAAATATTCTCCTAAACATTCTTAGATGCGTAGCATTCATCATGTTGTCGGTTGGGAAAAACCCAACTAAACGCGTTCAAGTTTGTCACAATAACACGCTAACTAATGCAAAAAAGAAGCATTTACTTACTCAGATCGATCTTCTGTATGAAGTCTGGCACTTATTCTGAGGTAAATACAGCCTTTACTCAGCGCGTCTCCTTCCAGAAACGAGCAGCAACAGAGTCTCGTGACTGTTTGTTGTTGGGCGTCTCCAAGCGCGCGCGCGTCACGTGGTTATTTACATGTGAACACGAGGGGGCGGGATCTCATTAGAAATAATGAGTTAGACTGGACAGACTGAACATGGTGTCGGTTTCATACTGATTACTTTATCACAGAACATTTGTTTTCGATAACACTTACTTCATTTGAAAGCAGACACTTTAGGCTTTCTATAGAGATAACTCTCATGTTTCTGTGTTGAGTATTCGCTGAGTTACACTTCATTTTAGTGACCCGTTACTATAAACATATCGCGGAGACGGAGAAGACAGAGAGCGCATCCTGTTGGTTTTCTTTTTTTTTCCAAAACCACAAAGTTTTGTTGTAATCGTGAGTGTACTCAAAAAAAAGTAGACACTTAACAGTTTCGATTGATGTATAACACTTATTTGTGTGACCAAAATCAACAGAGTACTTTTAGTGTCTTTTGCACTTATCGTAAAAAAACCGAGTTCGTATCGCCGGCGATACGGCGGGCCCCAGAGGGTTAAGATTTCTTTTTTAGCTTTATTTTTATTTAATTTTTAGCAATTACATAACTTTTAATTTACCTTTTGTTTATACTAATTATTTTATGTCAGTTAGTAGCCAAGGCAACACATTTCTAATTTTCTCAAGTTTTTCACCCAATATTTATATTTTATTTCAATAAAAACATTTTAATAGCTTTAGTTTACGGTACCAAACGTTGACTGGCTCATGAACAGTGGCAAATCTTCAGCTCCTCGTCGTGTTTCAACACCGTTCTGATCAAATCTTAAATTGTCTGATTCGTTCTGATACCTTACACGATACCAAACCCTGACTGGCTCATGGACAGTGCCAAATCTATTGTTATTTGCTAATAATGTGGATGAATTGTATGATGTTAATGTAAAATAGCATTTAATTAATGTGCAAGATTTTAGGAAGGCTGTATTAGCTACAAGGGCAGCCTAAAGCACTGCATAATGCATCTATATTATTTTTACCCGGCCATGTTGCTCATATCTACATGTGCAGCCTAGGTGACATAAGCTTAGAAGGAAAGTCACTTCAGAGGCAAAACAAGTTAGTTTTGAAGATGGATTGTCTTTAGAAGAACATGTACCTACAAATCACAAAAAATAAGACCAGGGAAAAGTAAATAGGGTCCATTTTGATTCAATGTTGATTTTAACATTAGATTTGAACGTGAATGTGAGAGTAAAGAACAAAGTAAAGGAACAAAAGACAAATAAAACAATAGCTTACCAGGCTCTCCTCTTGCCCCCTTAGGTCCTGCACTCGCTGGTTGAGCAGTTCCTCCAAGCCAAGTGACGGATCTCTGCAATCGCTCACACCGCGGGAAGAGTCCTCAACCAGACTACAAATTCATGTTGAAAAAAGAAGTTAGAAACCAAGTCTCAAACTCCAAAATTTAGTTCCATCAGCAAACTGCAGTTTTGTTTTCATCATGCAACAACGCTACTAACCAGCAGAGGACACCAAACACATGTTCATGTACAGAGGAATGAGGGGAGCGAAGAACTGACACCAGCTGCTGAACCATCCCCATAGACAGCACCGTTTCTGAAAAAGAAAGTAGGATCGAACACATGAAACACTAGCTATGTTTCCATCCAAAGGTTGCAAATTTAACTTGTGCGCAAAATTGCATAAAACATTTACGAATAAAGCACCGCTTCCATCCAAAGAGTCAAAGAGAACAAAATAGTCACTTCCTGATAAACTGGCTCTAAAGATAAGAAAAGTAAGGGAAGCCACTAATGCAATCATTTTCAAATAAATTCCTTGCACCCCAGAGTAAGCAGACAAAGCACAATAAATGCGATCATTGCTATCGGAGGTGGATAGACTTTGACGACAGACTGTGCTCAGGCATTTCAGAATGATTATACTTTCACTTTACTTTTTTTTTTTTTTTTTTTTTTTACTTTTGTCATTTAGCAGACGCTTTTGTCCAAAGCGACTTACAAATAAGAAAAAGTAACTAAAACTAAAAGTTACAACTCTATAAATACTATATACCCACATAATTAAAAAAATAAAGAAATTAAATAAAATTGACACATGCATAACTTTTCAATAATAAAAATATATAAAATGAAATAAAATAAAATATATAAATGAATAAACTCAAATAAAAAGCGATACTTCTATCCCTTGCCGGTGTCCCTGCCCGGTGGAGTCGCACGGTAGAGTTGATGGTCTTTACACTCTTCGGTCTTCACACTAAGAGGGCTTCACACGACGACTGCCGCGGTATAATAACCTTTTTTATACCAATCCAACAAATCACCATTTCAATTCAGCTGGACACACTTTCCTGTTTATCAACTACAAATGGCCAAGCAAGTGCACACACTGACAAGATACACGATGCAGTACGAGACCAAACGCGTACTGATTTCAGCACCTCTCAACAACTATAACAACTTATAATTATAACAACTTTTCAGATGTTGTGCAACGAGATCCATTCGCTGGTTAGTCAGGTTATGCCGTCCCATCACGCAAAGTCACAAGGAGGAATTTATTCGCTAAATGTGTTTCCGTCTCCGATTATTCGCATTGCCTCTTTTTCCGCACAGGTCAAAAACCACCTCGAGCAAGCATAAAAACTGTAAATTAAGGGATTTGTTTTTTCTCAATTCAGCATTTCCATCACTCGATTCTGATGCGATTCTTCAAAATGCGAATAAAAACAGGGTGATGGAAACTGTTACTCATACAAACTGGACACTTGATGGTCTAATAGACTCCAGAATCAGAACTACCTTTGTGTTCTGGATGACTGGTCAGAAGGTTTAATAGAAGGAACGCTGATTTAGTTCTCAGTTTCTCACTGTCTGACTGCATCCCCCTCATCAGCACTGAAAAGCCATCATTTGACAGGAAGTCCCGCAGACCAGCTTCCTGTTCCCGGACTAAACCTGCAAGTGACAAGAGTTAAAGATTCTTAATTCCAGAGATGGCATAAAGAGGAGACTTGCTACTGTAAGCTTTTTTTTAAAAAACAATGTTGGGTCACCAACAAAAAATAACTAGTTTTTATCAACTTAAAAAGACCAAAGTTTTTCCATGTTTCCACAAAGATGTGCATCCCATCAAATGCTATAGTGTTTTGAAATAAGCTCATCTGTCAACTGATAGAAATGTTTAGTCAAATCAAACATCCCTCATCCACAAAAACAAAAGAGAATATGACCCAGAGTCATTTAAAATCAGTTGTTGGCTTTCATTAATAATTGCTTGGATTATTTTATAGGGGAAGTCGTGGCCTAATGGTTAGAGAGTTGGACTTGTAATCCAAAGGTTGCGGGTTCGAGTCTCCGGCCGGCAGGAATTGTAGGTGGGGGGAGTGAATGTCCAGCGCTCTCTCCACCCTCAATACCACGACTGAGGTGCCCTTGAGCAAGGCACCGAACCCCCAACTGCTCCCCGGGCGCTGCAGCATAAAATGGCTGCCCACTGCTCCGGGTGTGTGTTCACGGTGTGTGTGTGTGTTCACTGCTGTGTGTGTGCACTTTGGATGGGTTAAATGCAGAGCACGAATTCCGAGTATGGGTCACCATACTTGGCTGAATGTCACTTCACTTCACTATAGTTGTACACACAAAAATTTCCCAATATGAATTTGTTCTTGCATCTGCATTATGCAGAGAAACCTTGCATCTTGAGCTACATAAAGCAGCTTATTTCAATTCAGATATATTTTAGATGTAACAATTTCTTCTTAACACAATTAAATAAATATAGAATAAATTTTAGTTCTGTTAAATCCTGACGTGGTCATGAAAATGTTTATATGCGGTCACACGCTTTGTGAATATCCTGATATCCATTGTAAAAACTTGGTCAATATCTATCAAGACTTCTACCTTTATGCACATTTATACTTACAGGACACTGCGTAGAGTGCTTTAACTCTAACTGTGCTGTTTGCATCATGATCTGTGAGTTGCAGGAGCCTCAGCAGCGCCCCCTGGTTGAGCAGGTAGAACTGCACCTCTGGCATGTTCTGGGCACAGCTTGCAACGAGCTGAGCCGCCCTCCATCGAATCCCAGCCTCGGAGTGACAGAGACACCGCGACATACACAAATCCAGACCGCCCAGCTTCATCAGATCTGCACAACACACAGAGAAGTGATGCACGTGTTAAGCGTTACAAGAAAGACAACAAGCAAACACACGCACAAACACACACCTCTTGCATTGTCCAAGTTCTCGCAGAGCTCAGAAAGCATTTCCAGCGCTTCCTCTCGCTCATCATCCTCTTCCTCCTCCTCGCTCCCTCTTTCCTTGCATTCATCTCTGCACAGCACTTCCAAACAGCGTTTCATCTGCTCGACCTCATCCATCTGTCCTTTACACACTTCCGCAAGAGCTCCTCTCAGAAACTCCATCCTCTAAAAGTTGGATAAAGGAAAGCATTTTAATATGCAACACTAAGATCAACAGAACAGAATACACTTGTAAATCTGTCGGGACACATATCAGAGATTGCATGGTAGTTGGCGCTACTGTTTAGAAGGAGCGTTATGAGTTTTTCCAACCTCTTGCGTCATAGGTTCTTGTGGAGCTGGATCTTCAGAAGCAGAACCAGCCTCCACAGCCATCTGAAGCACACCTTGCAAATTACGGGGGTGATGCCTGTTACCTCTGCCTTCTGCCATCTACGGAGACAAAGATGCATCAACACATCCTTTTCCTGTTAGTCCATAAATGCTTTTTAAATAGGCCTAATAAATACTTTAATTATTAAAACTTTGTAAAGACAAATGATAGACACAAAAATCACATTTTCAGTTTGTAATACTAAATATTTGTTTGGCTTCGTTTGCTGCCGTCACGTTGAGAACTTAAATGCTTTAATTTTTTAGACATTTATTTCACTTACAAATATATCATCACAGATGTTTTAGACAATTTGCAGATATGTATAAATACTTCTCTTATTGTAAATAACATCTGTACATTCATTTAAACAATTACAATTTTGTATCTACACTTCTCCATCTGTATATAGTGCATTATTATGTCATTTCCTGTTTTTCTTATATTAGTGTTATATTCCAGGTCTTCTGTGTTATTCCTATGCATGTCTGCACTATATCTGTTCTTTCCTCTGCACTGGAAACTAGTCAAATTCAAGTCAAATTCCTTCTGTGTGTAAAGATACTTGGTAATACATCCCTTTCTGTCTCAGTTACATTTTCACAAATGAAGTTTTTCACCTATGTATTTCACTTACAGGTATTTTAAAGATGATAATGTTTTAACGTATTTATTTAACTTACAGATATAATATATCTCACAGACAAGCGTCCAACAGCCAAATATACAACTAAACTGAATCACATTCTACTGCAGGTACAAAATAAAGATAAACACGGGACAAAACAAAGCGGCCTTACCTTTGAACACGCCGTGTTTAGCAGTAACTTAGTATGAGTTATACGGCCGTGTGTCCGAAAGTTTCCCGGCAGCAGTATGAGCTCCGCTGATATAAACGCACCGCTGCGGCTCCAGAAGCTTCCAGATCTCTCGACGCACACCGTCAACTTCTTCTTCGTCTTCTTCTTCTTCTTCTTCGAGGTTTAACGGCGGCTTGCATCCAAGAGCGTTGCATTACCGCCACCTTCTGGATTATTCTTCTGCGATGTTTTTTTTATTATTATTGCAAATCAAAACATTATAGTACTTGAGAATTAACACGGGGCATACGGACAACATCACATGTAGATATAAGGGCTAAGTTACACAAATCAGCATAATATAACATTACTCCAGTTTATTTCCTCCAGCATGTTTTCCGCGATCATATTCTCTTCCTCAAACCCGTCCTAATTAAAAAATATCTCTTCCATCTCCTCTGTTGACTTTACCGTAACGATCACCGTTTACCGTAACGATTACCGTTTTTAATCATCCTTTTAAATCAATGGCGAAGGGAAAGAAATAGAAAATTAATAAATATTAATATTACAAGATCCTCATGTTAAGTGGCAGGTCTTTCCCCAGTTTTACAGTAGTAACTTGTATTTTTAAAGTTTACAAAGTTTCAAATGTAATTGGGTGGGTACACCAAAATATATATACAACGAGAAGTTCATTAAAAAGTAGTTGTTGTTGTATCTCAAAAGCACAAAGGTTATTCCAGTCACATTAAAGAGCAATGCTTACAGTCACAGTGTCGCCGGGGGTCCGAAATTATTTTTAAATGTAAAGAGCCGACTTTTCATTTTTAACGGTCAGTTTGTTTAGAATGTTCACGGTAAGGCGCGTGCGTGCGTCTCTGAGCATGCGTGTTTGTCATTGTCCGCAAAATGGCTGCGCTCGTCAGCATCCGCGCGTGCCTCTCCGGTGAGTTACAAAATGTGTTTTTTTTCTTATCGCGTGGTATTGACATTGTTTTCCAGCTACGAGTGTTTTGCGTGTGGAATCTATCATTTATACGCTTATAAGTGAATGTCAGTGTGGATAGAGGAAGGATGCTCGGGCGGTCCGTAAGCAAGGTCAAGTTCCTCAGCCTGTGTCTTATGTAACTTACCATAGAGATACAGCAACTTAAATGACAGTAACGCATCAGGTCGTGCATGCATATATAACTGAGAACCTGTCCTGTGTCAAGATTAGACTTCTGGGAAATGGATTAGGATTGTTTCAGTCTCGTGCTGTTTTTGACAGCTATGCAAAGAGACAGAATTTGATTCATTGGTTTTGTGGTGGGTTGATTCATGTGATAATGGGCCCTGTTTTTAATTGTTATCATTGTTAAAGTAATGTTCGGACACAAATCTGAATCATAAAACTGTATAAATCTCATGGTAGATGAATTATTAGGTTTGTGTATGTGACAAAGCAAATTTCCCCCTCATGTTTTCCAGCTCTGCAGTTGAGCTCCCCGAGTTTACTGCACAGCTCTTATAAACTGGTGAGTATTTTCATGTTCAAATGTCCATAACTTTGCACAATAGAAGATTTCATTGAAATGCACTAGAGTAATAGTATTGTTTAGGATTATCATAGGGACTCAACCCAAGCACAACAATTTCCCTTTTTGTTTAAATTACTTATACATATATATATATATATATATATATATATATATATATATATATATATGACTTATATATATCAATGTATGACAATTAATTTCACAAAGGTCTATAGGAACATTTTACATAATACAAGTAATGTTGAAATGTATGAATGTTTTTTTTTTCCCTCTTAGTGTGCAGTTCCGCTAAGTCGAAGGAATTACGCAGCAGAGGCAAAGAAGGTTTTCTCTCGTAGTAAACCCCATTTGAACATCGGGACCATTGGTCATGTAGATCATGGCAAAACCACACTGACCGCTGCAATCACCAAAGGTAAATTGATGACTTGCTTTTTGCTCCTAGTAATCAAAAATTGTTGCGCTGACTGTATTTTCTTCGTATATTGTGTCAGTCCTTGCCGAGGCCGGTGGTGCACATTATAAGACATATGAGGATATAGATAATGCTCCTGAAGAGAAGGCTAGAGGAATCACCATCAACGCCTCGCATGTGGAGTACACCACCGCCAACAGACACTACGCTCACACCGACTGCCCCGGACATGCCGACTACGTCAAGGTACTGCTCACAGATCACACATCTGACTACACTACCATTCAGAAGTTTGGGGTCAGTAAGTGAAGGAATTAATACTTTTATTCATCAAAGATATTGATCAAAAGTGATAGTCATCATCTTAGAATGATTTCTGATTTCTGACCCTGAAGACTGGAGTAATGATGCTGAAAATTCAGATTTGAATCACAGGAATAAATGACTTTTTCAAATATATTAAAATAGAAAACAGTTATTTGAAATTGTAATAATGTTTCACATTATTACTGTTTTCAAATAAATGCAGCCTTGGCAAGCATAAGATACTTCTTTTTAAAAACATTTTAAAAAATCTTACTGAACCAACATTACTGTGTGTGTGTATGTATACATGACCATTACATCTGTATTATAAATGCATGTCTCTGTCTGAAGAACATGATCACAGGCACATCTCAGATGGACGGCTGCATCCTAGTGGTGGCGGCGACCGATGGTCAGATGCCACAGACGCGTGAGCACCTCCTGCTGGCGCGGCAGATCGGCGTGGAGCATGTGGTGGTGTTCGTTAACAAAGCCGATGCCGTGGAGGACAAGGAGATGCTGGACCTGGTGGAGCTGGAGATCAGAGAGCTGCTCACAGAGTACGGCTACGACGGCGAAAACACACCAGTTATTATTGGATCGGCACTCTGTGCTCTAGAGGTAAGGATAGAGATGGAGAAAGTATGTATCCTGTAAAGTAAAAATACAGTAGTATTGAGAAATATTTTTTAGAGGTCAACCGATTGATCAGGACGTTTTTTGGCATTTTTCAATTAATCAGTGTCGATAGTGCTGCAGATTAGGCCGATTTATAGGCAGGCACACCTGCGGGCAGCTAAGCTTTGTTGTGGAGCGCTGTACCGGAGAACCTCTCTCCCTCTGAGGCTGCGTGTGAGACTGAGCACCTCACACTCTGCAGCCGCGGTTTGTTCACACACACAGCTTCAGCTAATGATCCCAGGGCAAAACAGAAATTACGTTTTACCCTACTAGAATTGATGCTGCAAAGTTATCATATTCATAAGTGCAACAAGTCATTTGCATGTGAAAGTAGAAACGCATGCAATTGAGACAAAACTTCTGGGCTGATTATAACATCCACATTAACTTTCCTCATGAAATGTGTCTGGGTCCGGCAATGGCCTGCACGATGTCATTGTCAGTGTTGCCAGATTGGGCGGTTTTAAATTTGATTGTGCAGTTGGACAAAATTTGGACTGGTTTGGGGGCAGTTTGGCGGTTTTCAAACATATAAATTGTATAAGCTAATTGGTTAACAAACAAGACCAAGTGTGCATGTATTGCATCCAATCAGTTATCGTGACGTTACTAAACACACGCATACTGCAAAGACGACTGGTGCTGATGTTGACGTCGCGGCCGCACTTTTAGCCAATCACTAGGGATCGGCAGACAGATGTGAAGATTCATGAGTGACTGGTTTTGTCGTCATTATTTTGTTTAAGGAGTTAAAAATGGCTCTTATCAACCTTGATTGACATATTCTATCACATTATTTTGACATTTAAAGATTTGGCCGTTTCTTTTGTTGGAGTGGGCGAGTTTTTATGAGGTTTTGGGCTGGAAATCCTATCTGGCAACACTGGTCACCAGCACTCTCACACCGTGTCCATCGGCAAAATCGGCGTCATATATCGGCCATCAGCTAACCTCTAATATTTTTACAACTAATCATTGAACACCAATAATTACTAAGAACTGAGCATCAAATCAGGATATTAGAATGATTTCTGAAGGATCATGTGACACTGAAGTCTGGAGTAATGATGCTGATAATTCAGAAATTACATTTTAAAACATCCAAACAGAAGACAGTTTGTTTAAATTGTAATATATATATATATATATATATATATATATATATATATATGTATGTATGTATGTGTGTGTGTGTATAGGCACTTAGGCGGTGGTGAAGAGACTGGAATGATGTGTTATGAACTGTGTTAAATCACAAATTTCAGTGCTGCTGTTATGATTGTGTGTGTTCAGAACAGACAGCCGGAGCTGGGTGTAAACTCCATTATGAAGCTTTTGGAGGTGGTAGATAATTATATTCCTTTGCCAAAGAGAGATCTGGATAAACCATTCCTGCTGCCTGTAGAGGGAGTCTATTCTATTCCAGGTGTGTTTTCTTCTTGAGGTAGTGCAGATGTGGTATTTGTGTGAAAAGTTGTGCTTTTTTGCTTGCATCTCTGAAATGAAGAATTTTTTTTTTTTTATGTCTGTGTGTTTAACTGTGTGCAGGTCGTGGTACTGTGGTCACTGGCACACTAGAGCGAGGAATGATCAAGAAAGGAGATGAATGTGAATTTCTCGGACACAGTCGTTGCTTTAAGTCTATCATCACTGGTGAGAAAAATATTTCCTGCTCAATGCATAAACATGCATGTCATCTTAATAGGCAGTACTTTAGTGTACAAAATATGGTTAATGTATTTGCTATGGATCTTACATTGAACATCATTGATGTCTTATTGTGTTGTGATGAGAAAACAAATCACCCTTTGGTATTTGAATATGGTTATTGGAGAATTTTATTTTCAATATTAACATGTTTAAAACTGAAAGCGTGAAATTGCATGTATTAACCACTATTATGGCGAGCCAACTGGAAACACAAAAAAAGTGTTTTTTGGGGGTTTTTTGTATTATGATTTTTATCTTTGGTGTTTAAAACTATTAAAATATATATTATATATAATAAATATTAGATTCATGTGTTTAAACCAAAATAATAAATTAAAACTATTAGGTGAAAAGTTTAGAAATGTTTCCTTGGCAGCTAAATGAAATAAAATAAGTTTAAGCTGATGTTCTAAAACTGAAATAAAAATAATTCAAAGCTGAATAGAAATATTTAACAACAACAAAAAAACTAATAAAAATGACACGCACAAATTACTAAAACTTCAACTAAACTTAAAATGAAAACTGAATATATAAAAGTACTAAAAATTACAAAAGTATATAAATAATACTAAAACAACAAAAAAATAAGTTTAAAAAAGTACTAAAATTGCTAAAACTAAAAAATACACACAAAAAAATCTAATAAATCACAACAATAAAATGAGACAAATTAAAATGAAATCTGATAATATGAAGGTAAAAGCTAATTCAAAACATTAATAAATACTATTGTAGTATATAAATATTTCTCGTTGGGCACCAAACAGGATAGCTAAAATCAAATCTTTTAAGCAATGAATCACTTTTTGGGGGTCCAAGAGGGATATGATTTGGCTTTACACAGAAATTCAACTGTCGCTCTGATTGTCTGTATTTCTTGCTCGTTCCCTCAGGTATTGAGATGTTCCATCAGTCTCTAGAACGGGCAGAGGCGGGCGATAACATGGGCGCTCTGGTTCGCGGTTTGAAGAGGGAGGATGTCAGGAGAGGCATGGTGATGTGCAAACCGGGATCCATCCAGCCACACCAGAAAGTCAAAGCTCAGGTGGGTGAATGTTAAAACCATAACCATCAGTTCAGCAGCTCTGTCCTACTTCACAATCTAATCAATCATTTAAACTCTTTGTCTTCAGGTCTACGTCCTGAGCAAAGAGGAGGGCGGCAGACACAAGCCTTTCTGCACAAACTTCATGCCGATCATGTTCTCTCACACCTGGGACATGGCTTGTATAGTAGAGCTGCTTCCGGGGAAGGTACGTTTTAACTGTGCAAATACTGAATATCAGCACCAGAAATGTTTACTCTAAATTTGTTGCTCTCTCCGCCTCTTGTCTTCATAGGAGATGGTGATGCCGGGAGAGGATGCATCTCTGATCCTGGCCCTCAGGCAGCCCATGGCTCTTGACAAAGGCCAAAGGTTCACACTCAGAGACGGCAACCAAACCATAGGCACAGGCCTGGTCACAGAAATCCTCCCCATGACAGAGGATGACAAATACAACTGGGGCTGAGAAAGATGACAAGAAAAGAGGAAACTCTTTGAGACTCTGGTGTCCGAAGCCTTTTTGGACTGAAGTTCTAGAAATGTGACTCTAGAATTAAATTGCGGCCCTGTTTATATTGCAAAATTAAAGCTGTTTGCTAAGGAGGATGTCTTTGTCCTAATTGCTGATGTCTTTGCGAACCCTTAAAATATGTGCCCACCAATTTTCTACATGAAGCAGCAAGTAAAGTATCACTCAGATCAGAAATGTGTAATAATGTGTCCATTTAGCACATCGAAACATGCTCTGCTTTCATTATCCTCTGTCTCATCTGAGCTGTCAGTTATTCACAAAGTGAAAAACAGTACATTTGAGGAAAGTTTCCAAATTTAAACTATACTTGGCTTGTCATTCCATGCCGCTCATCTACAAACACACATTGGGCTCTTTTGCTGTCTGTTTTCTGGTCATCTGTCTAAAAAATGGAATAAAATGAATTCAGTAGATGTGTAGACTCAGATTTGTGTCTGTTTTACATTTAACCACTTTTCAACAATAAATGTAATGGGCAGAAAAGTGTACAGTGATAATGTACGTTGGTGTCAAACATGTTGTAACCCTAAGAAGCCAATTTTTCAAGTAATTGCTTTAAAGTGTGCTGTTTAAATCAAAATATTTAAATGTTATGGTGAATGTAAGAAGATAAAATTAGGAAAAAGCTAGGTCTGTTCTGAATCTGAATTTTGCTTTTTGACAGTAAACTCATTCAAGAGGCCTTTATTGTTACATTTACTTGAATATTATTACAGCCATAAAACAATAAACAGGAATGTTCAGGAAGTTCTTGACAATGAGACTTCAAACAAGCAAAACTGCATTAAAAAAATGACTACTGTGATGTAATTTGATATTTTACTATTCAAATAACTGCATTAATTATGTAGAAATAATACATTTAAATAATGAATTCAAATGCTGACGTAAGATATGACCAGGATATTTTTGTGATATTTATTAGTTTATCTCCAAATACAATATACATTTTTAGGAACAGCCTAAATATTTTTCTCTACCCAGATCGCACCAGCTAAAAGCAGTTTGAGCACGACATCTTAAAAGCAAAAGTAGGTAGATTTGTGTATTTTTGCTACTTTGGAGCTCCCCATAGTTAATTAAGTGGAATTCACTGTTGCAAACGTAACACTGTCGTAATTACAGACCATCTCTGAACACGTGCATTTGTTGCTGCGGTAAAGCAGTACCCGCTCACCAAACTTACAAACACCCAGACCAGACGCTTTAGGTAGCCAAAGCAAAGAAAAAGGAGGTGGAAGGATGTTGATGCTGATATTTCAAGGTAAAAAATAAAAATAAATAAAACAAAAAATGTGCTAAAGGAAATTCGCCTTTTAAAAATCAATCAATGCCATGCGACATTTCGAGTGAAATTCAGGATTTGATTGGATAGTGAAACGAGGGTTGTGTCATTGTTTCTTTGCAGTGATGAATTGTGCCCTAAATGAATATGAAGCAAAAAATAGTCCATTTTGATTTCAAGTTCAAGGTTGTTTTTGATGTAGCCTATACAGTTATATAGCTATTATCCAGTAGCTGCTCTCAAAGGTTTAAATTAAAAAAAAAATTAACTCTCAGTTTCTCTCATGTAATTGCAGTTTGACTGCAGTTGTCCATTTCTCTGCATCACTTTCATTCATCCTGTCTTCCTCCAGCCATCTCTGTCAGGAACGAGACTGGGATTCCATTCATCTGCTCATATGAATCTGAAACAAGCGTTTACGCACACACTGAATCACATGTTAAGAGACACACATGTTTTCAACACATACACACACACACACACTCACCATCCTCCGTGGTGTCCTGGGCTGCTGTGAAGTTGGTGTTGTTGTATAGACAATCTGGCCCGGACATCATTTCATACGACTCTGGAAGGAAAGAAAATGACTGTTCTTACAGTATTTCATACCATACATGTGCATATAAACACACAGTGGCATATTTACCAGTGTCTGTGTGGTCCAGAGCGAGATCTTGTTTTCCATCTTCATCGGGATTGATGTAGTCTGTGGCATATTTAAGAGAGATCACCACACATTGATTTGTCTAATATATATTCAAGTTAATAGAATATCAGATCCATGTGTTTGATCCCTCACCCTCGTCTTCAGTGGCGTGTTGGAGTTTCTGTGTCTGTTTGCGAGGCTGAGCATATAAACACCCCTCCATGTTCTCATATGACTCTCCATCTGGAGAGAAATCAGATCAGACCCCAAATACAAATTGGGCTATGTCCTGTCCTACAGGACTCCAATCCAAACTACATCAGAATCAGAATGAGCTTTATTGGCCAAGTATGTTTACACATACATTAAGAACTTTGTGTATTGAGGAGCTTTAATAAGCACTCAAAGGTTTGGAATATATAGTGATAATGTTTATTAATTAGGAACAAATTATTTCAATTAAATAAGTATGCCTTGAACAATTTCAGACCATGTTCTGTCCTCTTTAGCTGTAAAAAATGCTGGGTTATTGTAGTTAAAATTAAAATTATTGAAAAGTTTTTTGTTAACTGAAATCTGATAAATAAAATATAAAGATTAGAGTAAAACCTGAACTAGAAAAAAAAAGTCTTTGAAGAATGATTTTGAAGCAGTAAAGAAAGTAAAAAATAAATAGCGATATAAAATAATTATAATAAAAAGGCCAAAATAAATCACAAAACAAAAATACAAAAAATCTGAATTAAAATTATAGGCCTAATAGTATACAAGTAATACTAAAATAACCTGGGTCTATACTGGCCTTCTGTGATTTCTGTAGCTTGCACTTGCAACAGCAAGCCCTATTTTATTAATAACTTAAGTAAAATAAAGTTGTTAATTCCTCACCACTCACCAGTATCTGTCAAATTGCTAGGCAGTTGTAGGGTGTTGTGATGTTCCTGTGGCCCTGCCACGTCCTCTTCTCCAATTGCATCCGGGTTTAGGTAATCTAAAACCAACAACACGTTAATTGCACCGTAAAGCCACTCACATAATTACTGCCGATCAGGATTTACCTTCATCTGCAGAAACATAGTATGTGACTTTGTCTTGATTGCTGTAGATAGCTGCTTCTACATTCTCATATGACTGCGTCTCATCTGTCGAAACAAAAAAAAGAGTGACTGTTTTTTAGGGTTTATTTTTGTGGTTTGTCAATCATCTTTCTCATTGAGATATTATGTGGAAAATTATGATTTGATATTTGAACACTGTAGTATTTTACCCTTCTTGTTGTTTTCAGCGCTCTCCATATACCTCTGAGTACCACTCTCAATGCACCTGTGACAAAACACACATTCAAAAACATAAAATAATCATCTTCTGGAATTGTAAGTTTCCAGAACAAAAAATTAAGGTCATGGCTTGATTTAATAGTAATAGTAAAAGTTCGCCAAAAATGAAAAATAAGATGAAAAATTACTCGCCCTCAGGCCATCCAAGATGTAGATGAGTTTCTTTGTTCATGGGAACAGATTTGGAGAAATGTAGCATCACATCTCTTGCTCACTAGTGGATCCTCTGCAGTGAATGGGTGCCGTCAGAATAATAGTTGATAAACAGCTGATAACAACATCACAATAATCCACACCACTCCTGTCAATCAGTTAATGTCTTGAGATGCCAAAAGCTACGTGTTTGTAAGAAACAAATCCATCAAGTTGTTTTTAACTTTAAACCTTTGCTTGCTAAAATACGAGGCCTCTATCCATGATATTGATTTCTCCAGTGAAAAAATTGCCTCGTCTGAATCAGGAGAGAAATATGCAATATATATGCAGATGAAGATACTATTTACAAGTGAAAACAGTTCTAAACAAATATGTTTGTGCATTTTGATGTAACAGGACAACAGAAGATTGACTGTTTAACAGTGGAGGACAAGTTATTATGGATTATGGACTTGGCCAAAGGCAATGGTTTCAAATTAAAAACAATTTAATGATGGATTTGTTTCTTACAAACATGCAGCTTTTCATTTCATAAAACATTAACTGATGGACTGGAGTGGTGTGGATTACTTGAGGATTATTGTGACGTTTTTATCAGCTCTCATTCTGACGGCACTGCAGACGATCCGTTGGTGAGCAAGTGATGAAATGCTAAATTTCTCCAAATCTATTCTGATGAAGAAACAAACTCATCTACTCATCTTGGATGCACTCAAAAAAAGACATTTGAAAATAACTTAATTCAATTATGGACAGTGGTTCCACACAACAGAAACATGGTATCTCTACTCAAACACATAATGTATGATGAACTACACTGGATTGAGTAAACCATGTCCAAATAACTTCAATCAAGTAAGTTCACCCTAACTAAAGTATTTGAGTAAAGATCACGTTTCCATTATGTGGAACCATTGTCCATAAATGAATTGATTTATTTCAAGGTAAAATATTTTTTGATGCAGCTGCTATTTATGACACATACTAAACACACTAAATATAGCTCTTATTGTTACGAGTGTTGTTATATCCAAGGCATGCCTAAATTAGCTTTTTTTATTTATTTTATTAAAATAACATTAATTCTTGTTAGCAGGTCCTCAACCCAAGCACATGCTCTACACTTCACTAACCCCCAAAAGCACTAACATAACAGAAACTCTCTTAAATACAAACATAAAAGAGAATTAAACATTAATATGTATCCCCATTGTATCATCTTGAGAAAAGATGCATAAAATAACATTTCATTCGAACATTTACTCTCCTTATCCATCCCTGTGCAAAGCATGATGGGAAGTGGAAATCCTGTTCCTAGATTCTGTAATGATACTTTAACACAACTAAAATCATTTATGTATCATAACTCCAGAGACAGACAATCCAGGAGTCAGAAAGTAAAAGTCCTGCCTTATTTATTGCACTCATGAACTCAGCAGCTGATTTCACCAGAGAAGGAGCCAAATCATTGTTTTTAATTCGCAAATGAGTCTCCAGTCAAATCCCAAGTGATTCAGGGGGAGGGGGGGGTTAAGAACTGCATCAGCTCAGGCTTTTAGACTTGAACACTTATCATACAATCCTCAACAGTGGTGACATTAATTATTCATACTGCAGTGTATTATGGGACTTTTTTACTATGGTGCTACCCAGCATGCATTGCAACATGAAGAATTTTGATGATTGTCACCATTGTTGAGATTCATATGCTGGTTCTTGATGTCTGTGTGGGTCTAAAAAGCGTAAGAGTTCAAATATTAATGTGCTTTACATACACTAGATTTCAAATTAATTCATTATAACGATTAGAGCAACACTCCTTGCATGCTGTAGTTTCATGGGGTTGATTATTCAAAACCTACCTGGCAAATTGTCCATTTGTGCTTTTCCTCTGCTTTGTGGGCGCTGCAAGAAAAATGTGTTTTAGATCATCAATGTAATAAAATCAGCCAGCATTAAGTCTGTGTGAGTATTTCTCTGTGTCAGTGTGTGTATGTTTGGGTGTGTTTACACTTACTCTTCCTGCGGCGTTGTGTTTTGCAGATGTACGTGAACAGAACAATCCCAATCAGAAAGGCTGATGCAGGAACTGTGTAGAGTAACCAATCAGGTCGAGATGCTAAATGCAAAACACACAAATAAACGAATAAGTGAATCAGCATTTGATTTATAATGACTTAATGCTACACACAAACATACCTGTGTTATGTGAGAGGTTTTTGACTGCTTCGAGATTAGGTTTGCTGTGGGACACATAGTCAAACGTGGTTGTGATAACTTCTGTGGAGCCTGTGGACATGTATGAATGGTCTTTCTTTAGAGTTGAAAGTTCACTTCATGCTGGTTTAAATTTATATGTGATATAATCAGACACCATGTACACATTACAGAAACGTTTTAACACACACTGTAAAAATGATTTTTCGAAGTTGTAAATAAAATAAAGATTATTTTTACAAGAAAATACTATTTCAGTCTTTCTACTTCAAACTATGTCATGTTTAATCAAATCTTGCCATTTCTTTCTAACTATTTATGAAACTTACTAGCAATTTCTGAGTGAAAATTGTTTCGAATTAAATCCATTTTTTCAGTGTACTATCTGAATCAGTTAATTAAAGTGTAACTGATTGCACCAAGAAAAACAAGAAAATAATATTAGAAACAATTCTCAGAAATATCAGGTCACTAGCACTATTAGATCAAACTTTGTTTAACCCTCAAGCATCCTTCGTGGACAAATTTGGGCACAAAGGTCTCAGCTGCGATCCCAACTTTTTTTTTAAATAAATGTCATATCACTGTCTTTCGATAAAAAAAATTCTGCAGTTTTTTTTATTTATTTACCTCTAAAAGTACAATATTTTTATATAAAATATGCTTATATTTTTGACCCTGGACCACAAAACCAGTCTTAAGTCGCTGGGGTATATTTTTAGCAATAGACAAAAATACATTGAATGGGTCAAAATTATAGATTTTTCTTTTATGCCATGTTCCATGAAGATATTTTGTAAATTTCCTACCATAAATATATTAAAACTGAATTTTTGATTAGTAATATGCATTGCTAAGAACTTCATTTGGACAACTTTAAAGGTGATTTTCTCAATATTTAGATTTTTGTGCACCTTCAGATTCCAGATTTTCAAATAGTTGTATCTCAGCCAAATATTGCCCTATCCTAACAAACCATACATCAATGCAAAGCTTATTTATTCAGCTTTCAGGTAATTGTTCAGGTACATTTTGAAAATTTACCCTTATGACTGGTTTTGTGGTCCAAGGTCACATTTAATTATAATATAAATTAATTAATTTTAGTATTTCCCATTCATTTCATATGTGTGCCCATTTTGTGGCACGAATGACAAATTAAGGAGTTTTTTTTTTTTTCAACCACTTAACTTTGTTGAATAGTGTCCAACCGAGCCCTCTTTTGTGTGTGTGTGTGTGTGTGTGTGTGTGTGTTCAGGTGGCAAAACTACAAAAAGTAGCCAAGTCTTGAACCGCTCAGATTAAAGAAACTATTAAAAAAAAAAAAATTATTTTGTCCAAATTTGTCCCGAATGACATTTGAGGGTTAAATTTTTTTTTTTTTTTCATAAAATCAGTTGCTGTTCAGATTGGCTTTTGGATTAAGTCACTTCAACTTGAATTGCTTGTAAAAAATGGAGTTGAATCTTGTATAACTTTAAAAAAGGAAGGTGAAATTGGTTAAATTATTTTGATGAACTAAAAGTGATGAAAAGTTGCCTTGATAATTTTTTTTTAGAGTGGTGTGTTAATTCTGTGATTTTAACATTTGAATCAAAATAATTGAATTAAAACAAACAGATTTAATCTCTTCTTTAGATCTAAGCCTGGTTCTGTATCATTAGTGAAATTACAAGGAAGAAACACTCGACTGAAAAGAATGTCATGACTTTTGTGGAATTGTGGATTTGTGACTTGGTTTGACAAATTTCTCTTGAAAAACAGCATCATCTTCTAGATGTGCTTCATGTGACACCCTCACACTTTCAGTCTTACTCTGTTTCTTTTCATACACGCTCGCAGACAGATCCCAAGGGAGGGACTGCGTGTAGTATTCGCAGCAGCTGCCACACGTTTCCTTTCTTTAACACACTGCCCACAAACAAACATTTGCAACTGCATTTTCTCCGAAGTGATGTTACAACTGCTGAAGCACAACCATACGCAGAACTATCCAGCACCAGAAATATATAGATATTTAATCTAACTTTTAACTATTTAACTTTAATTAACAGTGTGGGAAAATTGCATGGCAATTAGTAGAGACCAAAAACAACATGCAATGTATTAAATTCAGTGTATTCCATATTTAAATAAGTTTAAATATTTAAACATCTACACCCGCAATTACAAAAACTATTGCTTCAATTCAGACAATCTGTATATTATATGCATAACTATAGGTCTGTATGAACTACTGTGATAGATACACCTTTTTCTCTTTTCAAATACACTGAAAAAATTATACTAAATTATAAA